>NC_085099.1:499612-614612 GCF_963422355.1 Corticium candelabrum | reverse complement strand
AAAAAAAGTAACATAAAATTAACATGTGGAGTTTAGATGTTGTAGCTAACAGATATAATGAAGATGCTGACGTAGATGTACTGTAGGTGCTGGCATAGATTGTAATATGGAGTATGCTGATTTGTGTAGAAGGTCGTTATTGAAGATTTAGAAGGTGGTAACAGAAGGCAAGCTATGAATCGGTTGCGAGTGCCACCACTTGAAACTCGAGTATGGTGCAACTCTAAACTTGTCTACCTTGTCTTTGTTTGTATTAATATTGATACCATTCTGCAGTATTCTCACTGGTCATCTTATGGTCTTGGATTGTTCATGGGCATGTCTAGTGTTCTCATTGTTTGTTCTATCATACTTGGTAAGTACAGTGTGATCAATGAAATGTTGTATATGTTCGTAGAAAACTGTAATTATGAAGATTTACACTTAAACTGATTTTTATTGGAATGTTTAGCTGTATATGTTTGCACCCATAGAGCCACACATTGTAGCACTGCCAGCATCTTCAAAAAGTTTGGTTTACAATATGTAGGAGACTTGTTAGTAAATTAGTGAGGAGCACTGAGGTACTGTGAATGTAACGAATGCATCTAAACAACACACACAAACACACACACACACACACACACACACACACACACACACACACACACACACACACACCAGTAAGATGTTTGTGCTGTTTGTAGGTGTTTACTTGACAAATCTAAAGACTAATAATTGTGGCAACACAACACACCCAATAGATTGTGCCGTGTGCAATGTACTAAACAGTTCTTGTCAATGTGAAATGAACAGCACTTGTAGAGCTGGTAAGCAGTTTGCGTAATGTAACTATTGATATGCACGTGTTCATGTGTGCTTATTGTGATTTCAGTTCCAGAGAAGATTTTCTATGATTGGGGGAATTGGATTCCAGCACTTCGAATGTTTAGAGTGACTCTGTTTATTTTTCTTATGGTATTCTTTGTTGGTGTCAACACGTATGGATGGCGAGCAAATGGTGTAAACCACGTTCTCATATTTGAAATTAATCCAAGAGAATACTTGTCGTCGTTTCAGCTAATGGAGGTATGCATGTACACGTTATACTAGAAAGGAGATTCTGTTCCATGTCTATTTGTTTGTAGATTGGCACTTGCATGTCTGTGATATGGCTGTGTGGTATTATGTTGTATTATGCAATCCACCATTTTGGTTCTCCAGACAATGCATTCTTCAGTCCACTGACAGTCATGATAGTGATAATTGTTTACACTGTTATTCCATTCAAAATCTTTCATTGGAGATCACGTTTGTGGCTTCTTCGTAAACTGGTACATTGAGCAGATCTCACAGAACTTAGTGAATTGTTGATGAATTTTGTGCATCTAGAAACGGATCATCATGGCTCCTTACTATGCGGTGGAGTTTCCAGATTTTTGGTTGGCTGATCAGATGACCAGTTTGTCAGGTGTTTTGCTAGATGTTGAATATACTTTGTGCTTTTTTGCATTTGACTGGAAGCAGCATCCAGGTACTGACACATGGAGACATTGCAGAGGTCACTTGCATAGGCTTCACTATTGACAATGGTTTGCAGATCATGCTGTGTGTACAAGCGTGCAAAATGGCATTCGTCCCATTATTGCATGTTTACCAGCATGGTTCAGGTTTGCTCAATGCTTACGACGTTATCGTGACACTAACAAGTTTTTTCCTCATGCTGTCAATGCTGGCAAATACTCAACAACATTCATCGTTGTACTTTTTTCTTCTCTTTACCGTACAGAAAAAGGTAATATGGTGCTGGTTATGATACCATGTGTGTCATCCGGTGTATTTCTTAATCTATTATACTATACTTGCATTTCTTTAGAACAAGGTGCCGCTAGTCGAGAAGGCACACTATTTGCTGTCTGGATTATTGCGTACATTGTCAATTTTTGTTACACTTTATGGTGGGATATGTATATGGATTGGGGTGTACTTGATCGCAAGTATAGTTTTTTGAGAGAAGAGCTGATTTACCCACATCCAGTGTGTTGTTTCTAATAACAAGCTAATAGGGATTTTCAACTATTTGTGTTGTAATGTTTAGCTCATCTATTATGTGGCAATTGTCGAAGACAGTCTCTTTCGTTTGTTTTGGACATTCCAGGTGTCGCTTCTCGAGTCAGAAGTGTTGGAGGTTGAAGTGTTGAAAACAGTG
This sequence comes from Corticium candelabrum, assembly GCF_963422355.1. Lineage (NCBI taxonomy): Eukaryota > Metazoa > Porifera > Homoscleromorpha > Homosclerophorida > Plakinidae > Corticium > Corticium candelabrum. The sequence continues at coordinate 612,424 of NC_085099.1, read as the reverse complement.
TTTGGCTTTTTTGAGATGTTAAGGTGTGTAGTTTATCAACCATTATTGGACTAGTGATAGCTATTTTGGCATTGCTGTTTAGACGCTTTGTATGGAATTTTTTTCGTTTGGAGAATGAACATCTCAACAATTGTGGAGAATTTCGAGCTGTGCGTGACATAAAAATCAAACCACTCGACATTCCAAAAGCTGTGCCCAGCTCTGCACAACTTAACACGAAACCGGATGTTAGCAAATATGTGACTACTTCATATGAGTCAAATGTATAAAAATTATTGTATAGTGATAAATGATATATCTTTGTTACATTTGAGTGTTTACGCGAACTGTTATATCATTTTTACATGTTGTTAGAGAGGAGTGCAGTTGTGTTATGATGATGATATTGATGTTGATAAGGCTGCTGTTGCTGATATGCGTCTACACTGAACGTAGATTGTGCATGTGTACATGTGTAACTGCTATTAATATATTGGTTGTGCACTCTATCACACGCTGAATTCCGAGGCTAAACGGTCGGCTAGATGGTCTGGGTGGTGATAGCTGAAGAAAGCGTTCAGACGATAATAGAAGGATTGTGTAACAAATGTAAACTACAACTTGGTTTGCTAATAGGACAGGTAAGGTTACTTGATTGTAAAATTCTAGTCTTTTACTTGTTTGATTACCCGTATATAAATTAGAATTCGCAGCAGAAAACCTTTGTGGTGACTGCAGTAGCAACAGCGGTCCAAGAAAGTCGGTGTATGCAATTTATTGTTATTCTTTGTATCACTATTTTGTCGCAACAGACGGAAATGAAGGAGATCTAGAGATAGATGAAGCTTGGGTAGTTGAACACGCCAGACAGGTAACTCAATTAGTTAATTCATAAAAATTAATTAACGTTTAGCGCAGCTGTTTAATGAAATTTGTTTTTGTATACAATTTAATTAACAATATACAATCTAACTGTTTAATTAATTAATTTTCTATTTTTTGAAAATACTGAGCATTAGGGCGGGCTTCAAATTGTTTCAGTTTGTTTGCAAATGTGAATTAATCTGTGATGCTTAGGTTGCACGGATGCTTCCTGGAGGCTTGGATATCATTGGAGTATTTCTTATTTCATCTTCTGAATCTATGACACAATATCAGAGTCAGCTTCGCAGTGTTATGCACAAGATATGTAGGATCTGCCAAATGTATGACCAACTAGCTAGTGTGGTTCCAGCTAGTACTCAGTCGCTTGAAAGAGTGTCGTTAGAAATTTCTACAATTACAAGAAAGTTTGTTGGTAGCATAGGCTGCAGAGTCTGGTGCATTATTTACTGTTGTATTTGTAGATACACATGCAGGGTTCTTGATATTTCTGATCATAAGGTAGGAATTTATATACATCCGTGTTTTTTATTGTTGCTAATCGAATTTTCTGATTTTCAGGCATCTTCACGATCTGCCGACATGAAATTTCAGTCTTTTGTGTCTAAGTGGCACACCATGTCTTGCCAAGTTGCATTTGACTGGACGTCGTATTTGCCAACAGTTGATAAATCTTTGATTGCAAGCAGACATCTTCATAATTATATTAGAAATCATTTGGAAACTTTTGGCAGAGCTGTCTTTCTGTGTGATGGAGAACTAAGAGATGAAGCTGATCAACTAGAGAAGTCTCAAGTTGGAAAGTCTCAAGTTGGTACTGTTGCCTGACTTTTAACTTTGCATGTATTGAGTGTGTTGATTTTTAGAAGGTTCGTGCAATAGGCAAGAAAACACACCACGTGGAATTCTTTACAGATAATGTATAAATGGGTTAGGGGAATGATTAGAATGGAAGGCTGTGATAGATACTTGCGTCTGCAGACTGATGTTACTATGCCTTCTATATCAACTGAAAATTCAGAGATGTGCTTACGTTTTCAAGGAAATATTCAAGGATTGGCATATGTTCACTCCAAGGCAACAGTCGGAAATGCAGTGTGTGTACGTATTGTATAAATGCGTTCGTATCTTTATCAGATATGTGTGTATGGTCTGTATAGCTTCTTAGGTCAGATATTGTCAGAAGTGTATTGGCACGCTGTGATGTTATGTCAGATGATTTGATCAATCAGTTTGTGGGAGGTATTGATTAATAAAAGATAGAAATGGTAGCTGTTATCCATTCTCTCGACAACTGTTGGGTGCAGATGAAAGTTTGGCAAGCCAAAAGAAACAAAGTGAAATGGGATCACGAGTTGTGCCAAGAAGAGTACTTTTTCCAGTGTGCCACGAAATCACATTCTGTGACTATGCATTTCAAGATGAAAGCCCACAGGTTTTACTTAATCGTGTTGTATGAATGCAGAATGATGAAAACTTTGTATAGGATGTTTGCGAGCGATTGAAAGACATTTTGGGTCTGGAGATTACTGCAGACAATCTACAGTTTTGTGAGGACATTCCCGGTATGGATAAATCATATAGATATTATTGCTATTGGGTAATGATAGCCACGGCGTTGCATGTACTGTCATAGACATTGAGACAAAAAGTGCTGTTCATTCAGTTGTTGAATCAGTTGGTGTAACTAGCAAGTTGCCAAGCACACAATGGAATTCGAGCAATCGATTCTGTAAAACCTCCAATCATTTTTGTTTCACATAGTTTCTACGTCGTAATGGTTGTATTGCAGGGTTTCTGGTCGTGTCATTTGCAATGGCATGTGTAGCTGTTGTCATCTATTTGCAGTCAACTTGAACACTGACCGTTATAAGGGCATAAAATATAGATCTCTCGACGTGATGCGATATATTGCCATATTATTCCTGTGCCAGTGATTGATCTAATACATCTTCTGCCTCTTTTATTTTTTCCATCAACAGATCCGGTGAAACTATCAGTTTCTTTACTTCTTCTTCTCCTAGCTCCAATATCATGCCAGTTAGCTTGGCAGCTTTCTGTGAATTCACTGCTTGTATCAACATAAACAATTGATCTCCTAGTTGTTCTTCTTCAACGGCTAGTTCTCCAGCTTCATTGTCATCTGCGATACCCTCTAAGACGAGCTTAGCTTCTACCACCTGCTGCCTGAGAGAAGGCGGATTGCATAACAGTCGAATGATTTCTTCGTCGTCCATCTCTAACAACATGCCAGTCAGTTTGCCTGCCTCTTCTGGTTCCAAGTGTTTGATGATACCGTAGAGTTTATCACCAAGCAATGTATCTCGATCCTCTTTGTTGTCCACTGCTACCACACTTGCGCGTATTGTCTCTTGTATTTGTGGTATCAAATCAGCGTTCATCCTGTAAAGTGGGCGTGTCTAACATTAAAACGAAATATATTTAGACTTCGGTGTTGCCTAGCGGATACATACCCCTGATGAACGCTTTCTACTAATACTTGAACACCCGATTCTACCAAATCACCGCGCTTTTCGGCGTCATTGATGACATCGTGTATCTCCACGTCTGCAAGTTCGAGAATCATTCCAGTGAGTTTGCCTGACAGCAAGGGACACTCTTGAGCCAACAATGCATACAGGTTCTCGCCCAGCTCTTGTTTGTCCATTACAAGTCAATAACAGATGCTGTTGATATCAATAGTGAACCAAACGACAAATTACTTAAAATTTTAGATCAATAGCTGATAAATTGTGTGAGCAATATACATAATAACAATAAACAAAAATGAGTGATGTATGAGGTTTTGACATAAAAAAGCCAGAGCCCTATATAAAAAAGCAATAACCTCGGAGTCCAGGCGCCCTTGGTTGCTAATGGTTTTTAGGTGTTGGAGACGTTGTAGGATGCGATGTGTGAGCGCCGGTGTTGGTGTTAGAGCGATCCACTGCTTCTTTACGGTATCTGTTGTTGCCATTCTTGGCGTTAATGATACTGGTAGGTAAAAGGTTCCCCACTCGATATATGACGTAATCACAAATTGTTTGCTGTCGATAGAACTGAGAAGGGCGTTTTCAGAGAAGGACATCGTTGTCATACTTGCTGTTATACTTATTTTGACATTGTCAACGTTTCTCTACTTCATCACCAGTTTCATGGATCCTGGATATATAAAACAGGAAGACGTGGAAGTAAGTTTGGAGCATCTGATAAATGATTTCTTAAGTAATGGGCAGGAATTCAGTTGAATATCTAATGCTAATTAGAATCTAAAGGGTGTAAGGAAATATATTATTTATTATTATTATTATTTATATCAAAACAAACAAACAGTTAGATTGCTTGTTTATTTGAATAATTGTAAACATAACAACAAATTGTAATTACAAAGTTTATGTTGTACAGAGTGTTGGTTATAAGGCTTTAGCTCTGGAGATGGAGAAGACGAAGACAACTGCAAGGAGTGGATGCTGGAAGCCAGAACTGTGTGATATCTGCTTGGTGGTTAAACCAGTGAGAACACGCCACTGTTTGGATTGTAATCGATGTGTACGGCGATTTGATCATCACTGTCCTTGGGTATATAACTGTGTGGGTGAACGGAATCATCGTTTTTATTGCTACTTTCTTGTTTCTGAATTGGCACTCGTAGTATGGGGAGCAAAAATTTCCTGGTAAGTGAAATAAAAATTCATTCTGGTAAGCACAGCTTTGAAAAATGAAACGATGATATGACTTAATTCAATGTTAGAATTAAATGCTACATTTGATTATGGTAATTTATGGCAAACTGTGTGTTTGCCACAACCTGTAAAACATTTGTAGAAATTTGTGTACTATGTATTTAATAATGTGTAGAAATGTAGTAAAACATGTTCTGTGTAGAAATTTCAAAAGTTGGTAACATATGGATAACATGGTTTTAGACTGTAGCTGACACAACAGCAGTGTTATGGTTATGTGTATGATAGAATGATGGGCTCTGTCATAATTAATATCATTGATATCATGTCTTACAGTCTAATTGTTACCTTGATGTTAGGAATGCATTTATTGTGACGACTACTTGGAACGAGTGGTTCAATGTCAATCTCCTGTTTGTGTTTTCGTTTTCCATCACATTATTTGGAGGGCTGGGAGTGTTTGCTCTTATTATATGTCACATATTACTCATTACCAGTGGACAGACAACCTGGGAGTTCGTGCGTCATAACAGAATCAGCTATTTGAAGGACTATGATGACTATGACTCTCCTTTCGATGAGGGAATGATAAGAAATCTATTTAAATTTTTCTGTTATTTTCAACAGCGTGACTGGTTAGTACTTCTACAACGTGCACATGCTAGGCGAAGACACAACAGAAAGGAACATGGAGACAGAGTACTTTTGCCTGTATAGTAATTTTACACGTTCATAATGAACATTGTAAATGCAATGTAATGTAAGAACTCATACACATTGTATTCTGTTTTACCGATTGTCTAATAATAAATACTACTTCTATTAAAAGACACTGCGAATTCAGCAAATTCCCATAGTGTACTATTAATTAAACAAATTGGCTCAGTTTCTATTTGGGTATCACCATTTGAACAGGATTATTTGATGCCTGATCTTTCAACCATGTCTGGAACACGATATTATATTCATGACAAACAGCAACATGATTCAGAGCAATAGCATTACCAAGAGATGATCTAGTACATCAACTGGCATGTGTTTCAACTGCAACTTCAAAGCAGTAGCCATTGCTTTGTCAGAAAGCTGTCATCAAACACAATTAGCACACCGATAGCCAAGGCAATCGCTTTGCTGACTTTTTGTAAGACAGAACTTCTGGAGGCAGTCCATATGTCTTCAGGATGTTGTTGTTCAGAAATACTTCTTACCACTAGCTGTTCTACACGCAGTCTAGATAGTCCAATAGAGACTCCAAATGCTTTCCCAACTGAAACCTATAGGGTTAAAATTAAGATTAGGGCATGCTGCTTCTTTCTAGAAACTAAATATTGTTACTTGCAGCACAGGGAATCCTTCAGGAGTTGCTGTCTGCTGTAGCTGCGTTTCAGGGTGACTACTCTGAAGATCCAGCAATACTTCTTGCAGACTGTTCCTGCATATGGCATACATCACCATGCATATTTTGATCTGTGACTCTAGAATCATCTGGGGCACCGTGTCTGTCTCTCTGTCTGTCTGCCTATTGGTTTAACCGTCAGTGTAACTGTCTGTAAAACAACCTGGCTGCAAATGACCTAGGTTCAAGCGTCCAGACAGTCGTCTCTTGGGGGGGGGGGAGACGACCAGCTTGGACACTTGAGCCTACATATGACCCTGTTCATGTTATGCAGGTATACCTGCTATCTCCAAGAGTTGATTTTTTCGCACTTTCTCCGTCTACCTTTGGAGCTTCTCTTTTTCGATTTGATTTCAAAGCTTCAGAAACAATTCTAGCGTTTGATTTTACCTAAAGCACATTACACGTACACCAAGCTGTCCATCCCCATTCACCTTCAACAAATTTACTTTCTTCGACCATTCAAGGCCATTCAACAACTTGCTATAAACAGCAAGTGAACTGCTTTCACCATCCAAACTCAACAATCCACTGTTGCCAAGACTGAGGGTTTTGCTGTCTAATTTCTCAAGACTCGACACGCCAGTCTCAATCTCCCTGAATACAACAAGAACGAAAACTAAACTCTCATAAACAAGCTACTTAGTAGCTGTCCGTTATACCCCAACGCCTTATTGACGTTAGTTAGATTGCTTTTTAGAGCTTTCAATAGTGACTCGCGGGCCTTGCCGGACTTGTGATCGCTGGAAACTAAGGATGGCGGTATAGGTACTTTCAAAAGATCCTCAAACGTCTGCCGAACAGAGTCACGCAATTGACAAGTACTCTGCAGAGCCTGGCGCAAAAGTCTCTCCTGACCGTCCATGTTTTCTTATACGGGCTATTGGTCCGGTCTACCTACGTATGTCTACTGTAAGTGGTGGACCCTCCAGTCAGCTCTTTGCTGATTTTCAGCAGTATGTTACACGAGAACAGAATGTCAGAGAAGTCAGTTGACAACACATGGCTACAGCAGCTAGATATGCACATGTATTGTCGATTTTGTGAAGGAAATCAGAAAAACCGTTCGTGAGCTTGACAACACAAGTCGCGAAATATTAAATATGCTTCAGACAGTTCATCAGACAACTGGCGTAGATAGTAAGTTTGATTTAATTAAATTTTGAATGCTAGTAAACATAATTCACTTTACGACAGTATCCTACATGTGTTTTTGGTTGTTTTTGGAAACTGTTTCTTCTATTGTGTATGTGCTTGTAGAAGGATTTTTTAGAAGCCAGCATAATATGAAATTATGTTGGAAATTATGGGCAGCCTATAGCTAATAGACAGACAGACAGATAGACAGACAGACAGACAGACAGAAAGACAGACAGACAGAAAGACAGACGCCCAGGAACGACTACCCAGTGGATACTCGCCAACAATCGTGCCTCTTTATTCGAAGATTTCGGCCGTTGAGGGGAGAAAGCGTCTGAGTACGAGGGTCCTCTTTGCTTTGTGGAGGGATGACAATGGACGATCTAACATTGCTGAGTTCAAAACACACTGGAGACGACGATATTTGATCATGCTGCAGCAATGCAATTCAAGTGTGATCTCTAGGAAGATGGCAGTAATTTCAGCTGGACAAAATCTTGCAGTGTCCTTGACGAATATCAATTTGTTTTAAACTAAGTGGTTAAATGTATTCTGACCCCCCTATGGGGTCATCTGTTGTAGCCTTAAGTGTTTGTTGTTGATGTAGAGGAACTCTACTTAAAGACTAGCTTTTAAGCTCTTGATGGAAATTTCTTTGGATTTGAAATATATGTATTTGACAGATAGACAGACAGACAGACAGACAGAAATAATATTTGACAGACAAACAGACAGACAGACAGACAGACAGACAACAGGATAGTGTGAGGGCACAAAGACAATCAGTCAGACAGACGGATAAATAAGCAAATGAAACAACAGACAGGCAGGGAGGGCATGAGGGTGAACATGAGGATGTGTAGGCAAAGGCAGGTATGTCACTGATTATGTGTAACATGCGAGTCCACAGGTAGACAATATTGTAGTGTACTGTAGATGTGCAAATAGAAGTTTGCAGTTTGTGTTTGTAACCAATTATTCTGATACTCAGTGAAGAATCTGTGTGTAAAGTCAAGGGAGAAATTTGTGACCATTCAAAAACATTACGCTGAATTGCAAAGCAAAGTCCCACCAACCCAATACTACAGGTTGGTGTTAATTTGAAAATTAATTAAACGTCAGACAGATATGATTACCTTTCTACAGATACCATGACCATTGGAGAACGGTGACACAAAATGTTGCATTTTCAGCTGCCTTTTTAGTTTACTTGGAATCAGAGAAACTTATAGCAAGGGAGGAACTAGCAACTCTTTTGGGAGGTAATGCTTACAAATTTATGTATATCATATTAAAATTGGTCACATGATGCACATGATTGACAGACAAACTATTGTTTGACAATTTGTGTGTGTGTGTGTGTGTGTGTGTGTGTGTGTGTGTGTGTGTGTGTGTGTGTGTGTGTGTGTGTGTGTGTGTGTGTGTGTGTGTGTGTGTGTGTGAAATTACTGTGTTATGATGTGGCAGTTTGTGTTGGGGCAGCAGAGGGATTTCACATTGACTTGGAGGACTTTTTGATGGGGCTTCTCAACCTTGCTTCAGAATTGGTATGTTGAGCCTCTCATTGTATTTTTGTTAATTAATTAAATTGTCAAGATAATTGACGGATCGAACGTGTCATTATTAGTGGGATAGGTTTTAATGTACTTTAAGTGATATCCTATGTTCTTTCAAAATGAGCCAAAGGTCGAGTTCACATTGGATTATGATGTTGGTGATTTCTAGGCTAGGTTGGCAGTAAACAGTGTGACGGCTGCAGACTATGGGAGACCATTTCGAATCTCAGGTTTCTTAGCAGAGTTGAGTGATGGCTTTCGGTTGCTAAACTTGAAGAACGATGCTCTGAGACGACGTTTTGATGGTCTTAAGTATGATGTGAAAAAAGTGGAAGAAGTAGTGTATGACATCACAATCAGAGGCTTAAAGCCTTCTTGAATGACTTCTTCTTAAGAGTTACAGCTGAGTATATGAAACTAGTGTACCACAGGGTTGTCGATAAGTGTCACACAACGTTGACGAGAACAGAAATATAACTATATTGTATGAAATCCTGAAGCTGTTGATTCTATTCACTGTTAATTAAGTTAGTTGTCAATCTCATCATAAATAGTCTTTTGTCAGTACAACAGATTCTCCTCGTTTGGAAATGCACTTATTAATTAGATTAATTGCATTCTCCAAACGACGGTTTACTGCCTCAAAATGCTCGTCCGTTAGAACAGGAGCTACGAAATCGACTGATGTTCTTTCTTTCAACAAAGCACCAAGTGACTTTGAACCTTTAGACAAGGCAAGTAACTTGTCCCATGTTGACCTCCTTATCCTGCAAAATGTGGCGATTAGTAATTGTTTTGCTGTATGGAACCATTCTCTTACATGCAGCACTGATAAATTGGTGCCAAGATAGACCACTCATCATGCTTTGCATTGCCAAAACTTCAAAAAGTCAATGTCATTGTCTATGTGTTTGCTGCTGAATAACTTGTGTACCTTTTAGCATTATCCAATAGCAATAACATCCCATTGTTGCCATCTTTTGCAAATGTTTCAAATCGGTGTCGATCTGCATTTCCTGTCATGCAACCAAAAATGATGGGACATACAGACAACGTTAGAGACAGACAGATACAGACAGAGACAGACATATTGTTTTAGATGCCTACAGTAGCAATGCCATCGTTACAGTGAAAGCAGAAGGATCAGTACAGATAGACAGATAAATGCAGGTTCAATCACCAGACAGCAGACTGACAGACAGGTGCTTGCAGAAAAAGACATCCATGATCGTTGACTAACTAACACACGAAATGATTGATCCAGGGAGGGGTAGATGAACAGGAAACACGAACAGGTGAACAGAGCCATTCCGAACCTATCAAGTAGTCAAATATGGCAGTATCCAGTATATCTAGAAGCCGCCGTCCTTTCTGATGCAGTGTTTGTTGCTGAACCAATTTGCAGTAGGTTTGATCGACTTCCCACCTAGGTATCAAGAACAAGAAACAAACAGGACAATTTATAGTGTCCTAACATCCTGCAGTATAAGAATATTGTTAGTTTGTACATTACCTGGCTTTCTTGCCTTTCACATATGTTCTTCTCCAGGGGTGATACCAGGTCTTCAACTTTAGTTCATCAGGCAGCCATAATGTGACAGATCCTTCCATTATTGTTCCCTTTGCACAAGCAGGATCCGACTTCTTGCAGTAGTAACATACACCATAGAAACAATCATTCCCATTCTGTTTGAAAAATGTCTTTAGCAACTTGTGTTCTGAAACAGGAATCACCTCCTTCGACAAGTTGACAGTTCTTCCAGCGACCGGAGGAGCTCTTCGAAATCCTAAAATTCTAATCAACCAGTTGAAGTTATGTCAGTAGATTATGATCACGCGATTAATTAAATCATACCCATCAAGATGAAACGCTGCAATCTCTGCATTATGGCGATCATAACCAGCATAGGGATCACCAGTTATCATGACATCCCTGCTGTATCTAAACGTTCAATGAGTCTCATTGGATTCAGCAAGGAATGCATCTGATTTGATCAACACACTCCTTGCCTCATTGGTTTGAAGACAACTTTCTGGCTTTCTGCAAGGATGAACGTTGCCTTTAGTTGAGTTCCTTTATATCCAACAAGAACGCGTTCAATCTTTTGAGTAGACATCGCATGTAAGATGCGAATCATTGCATCAGACTGCAAACTGTCAACAGTATACAACTGCTCTGCAGTTACCCAACTTTGAAACAACTTCCAAGGAGAAAGATGAAGAGGATTGTTTACAACTTGCTTTCGAAGACTGGCTCTAGCAGTTGTTGTTTCATGTAGAGCTGGCTGATCATGACTTACAGTCCTACCAGGCTTGTCTTGCAGAGATTTGTCTGAAATACAAAGACATGCCTGTAACAGACACGACTTTCGTAGTGTCGATATACTACAGCACAATTCTACCTCTACCTGTGTTGGTGCGAATTCTAGAAATAGTTGGACTTCGATTATCATCCGGGTGCTGCACCAGCCCGACGCGAACTGCACGCCGCAACGAATCTTTCTGATTGTAGTCAATGGCTTCTCTTTCTTTAAAAAGTGATCTCAGTAATAGAAACGTAGTCACCGCTAATGCGCATGCAACAGACAAAAAGCATCTCGACTTCAGCTTCATTAGCTAACGGTTTCTGTCTGCGCATGCGTAATGGTTGTGTTATTGTCTCCGCCCTAATTGGACCAAATTGAAGGAGGGTCCACGTTTACGTGCTTCGGCGACTACTGTCGCATACCTGTATAGCTGTATAACACAGGAACGTAGCCCGTCTTCCGTTTGCAGTTTATCCGCAGCAGTCTATCCGCAACAGTCTATCTTTACATGTTAGCGCCCTAAGCGCAGCAAACATTACGGGTAGCCTGATGGCTTTATGGCGGCGGATTATGGCTTTACCGGTGGTGTCTCTTCTAGTCGCTTTCATCGTAACACTGACAGGTAAGCAGTAAAGAGACTGGAAGGAGTGTGATGGTAGTAGAGTGTCATGCGGAGTGGTTTGTTGGTCAGTGTTTGTTTGTGTCCCCTCTACTTGCACGAGGAGACCTGTAGGCTCGAAGAGCTCCGTTCTCTTAAGGAAAACGAAGAGCGATACGTGTTTGATTGGCCTGTTGGCAATTTCGCTAACTATTTGTATCGGCATATCGACGGCATCCAAGAAGCGGTAGTTTACCTAACCATTGCGGTCCTCTGTTGTACTGGCAATCTAAATACTCAAATGTCTGCTTCCGTTGTTCTCCGCGAATAGTAATCTGTTTGTGTGTTTGTGCTATAAGGTACACGGTGTCTCACCTTTGCCTTAACTTAATCGAGTCTTTTGGATTGTAGAGTTATGTTTTGTGCAACATCCATGGTTAACAATTATGGTTCATGAGGAATTTTTGTATTGGTTGTTTGAAGTGTGTACCTAGGGGTAATTGAAATTCTAAAATTCTGAACGCCTTAATAATTACCAGGTTGAGTACTGTACACGTTAGATGCGCCAACCCCCAATAGTGCATGTGGACATCCATCACTTTTAGCTAACATTAGGTAGAGTTTGTGTATGTGCACTAGCTGCAAGTTCTAGAGTTACAGTTTGATAACTTGCAATATTTGCATGCTGAATTATTTATTGCATGTAGCCAGTCAAGGCTTGTCTAGTTATTTATGTCATAGGTGCAACGAACTGTACGTTTGAGAACAAGACAGTATGTGACTGGATGATTCGAGGAGGTTGGAGATTATCTCAAGCAATGGCTTTATCGGACTATGCAATAGACAGAACTTACTTGAGCTCCAATGGTATGCATGTATGTTATTGTAATGAGCTGATGAGGTCAAGAACAATTTGCCTATATAGGTCACATCTTAGCATTTGATTATCAGTCTTATGGTGCTTCCTATGCTAGTCCATTTATCTATTTTCCGTCTTCTTCTTGTGCTCTTTCTTTCTACTACCGCCCTCCTGTGGATATAGCAGCATCATTTGGTGTATCACTTGTTTCAAGTAATGGAAAGAGCAGTACTGTGTGGAATGTTACATGGCCTGGCTCTTTCAATCGGACAGAGTGCAACTCAACCTGGTTGTGGCATCTTGTTAGTATTAATGTTCCTCAATTTGTACATCCTTTCCAAGTTGTATTTGAAGCTCAATCTAATATTTCTAATAATTCAACGACAAATGGCTGTGCAGTTTTAGCCATTGATGATATCAAGGTTACTGGCTGTGATCCAGGTATTTATCAACTCTTAGAGTATGTGAAAGATACTGCTAATATGTTTTGTTTCTGATAGTTGATCCTCAAATATCAACTTCTATGCCACTGATGGTGGTCAAAGAAGGAAATCAATTCAACTTGTCAGTGGTGGTCACTGGTGTTCCCTATCCAACTGTCTCTTGGCTCAGAAACAATGTTCCTCTTGTAAGTGATGGTCGTGTTACTGTACACACTGGAGGCGAAGTTGTGCAAGTAGAGCATGCCAACTTGCATGATACTGGTGTCTTTCTTGCTAATGCATCATCCGGTGATCAGTGGGTGTCCCAAACAGTGGAGGTTACAGTCTATGGTACTTACTTGATTATCAGTACTGTAGCATCTATGTGCACGCTGACTTGCAGTGTTGTCTTTTGTTATAGTTCCTCCGTTTACTCATGACAAGCCAGGAAATCACACAATAACTCAAGGCAGCAATTTGACTCTGGACTGTCCTGTTGAGGGACATCCTAAGTTGACGTTTGTATGGTTTTATGGAGATGATGTGGTCCCTTTGTCCAATCAAACACGATCTCGACTACATTTGTATAATGTTCAGTTTATTCAGCAAGGAAACTACTCGTGTGCTGCTTTGAATCTATTTGGACAGGCAGCCTGGTGGAGTTTGGTGTATGTGCAAGGTTGTATTACCAGTACTGTTTTATACTGTTTTTGTTTATGTGGTGTGGTTTAGGCTGGTTCCCTGGATATATTTCTCATTGTCTTTTGTTTTTTATAGTGCCGCCTGTTATTGTGAACACCTCGTTTGGCATGCAAGTGTTGGTTCCTGTTGATGGAGTTGTTCTCAGTTGCACTGCAGCTGGACAGCCATCTCCAGTGATGTCATGGGATATTGTCAGTGGTGTTTCACCAATTATATTGATGATTGGTCAGACTTATGACGGATACAGTGTGCTGAAAGATGGTTCTTTGGAGGTGCAAAGCAGCTCGACGTTGATTAAGTCTACTGTGAAATGTGTAGCACAAAATGGTGCAGGTTATGATCAAAGTCAGACTACAACTGTTTTAATTCAAGGTAAAACATGTAATATGCTTAGCAGTGTTAAAGTATTATTGTCCAACACCAATGTTTGCTTAGTCAATGGTATGTGGTCAGCTTGGGTTGACTGGTCTGAGTGTTCAGTGACTTGTGGGTCACAACAACAAAGACGAACAAGAACTTGTTCGAATCCTCAACCTCAGAATGGAGGAAGTGTTTGTATGGGAAATGCGACACAGGCTCGTGAATGTCCCTTACGGGTTCCTTGTCCAAGTAAATTGGTTTCAGCACATTAATTGGTAATGTGTGTGATGAGGGTGTACCTGTATTAGTTGATGGAGGGTGGTCTACTTGGAGTTCATGGAATCAGTGCTCTAAATCGTGTGGACTGGCAGGTATGCGAACTCGAGAAAGGACATGTTGTTGTCCTAAGCCTCAATATGGCGGTAAAGAATGTATAGGAAACACGGCTCAATCAAAAGACTGCTTTCCTACAGAATGTCCACGTCAGCCAATGTTTTATATGCTTAAGTTGCTAGTTGTTTTTATTTGTAAATCTTTGTAGCGGCGTGGGGTGAATGGGGTGAATGGGCAGATTGCAGTGAAACATGTGGATACAACAGTTATCGTTATAGAGAGAGAAGCTGCTTTAACTTGGTAGATGGAACGAAGGCTGCAAATTGTTCTAATGGCAACTCCACTGCTTTTGATAGCGAGATTTGTTTCAGTAAGGAATGTCCGAGTAAGTCTATTCTGTGGTCGTGTGCTTTCTTTTTGAAATTACATGAACTAGATTGATCTTGCGTGAGTGTAGTGTAGCAATAGCATTGGGTGTATTTGTTGTAGGTTTTCAGAAGTTTGTTGCCATGCCTGAAGACCAAACTGTAGTTGTTGGTGGTGTGGCTAAGTTTGATTGTCGTTATGAACCAGAAGACCTACTCATGAAGTGGTTCAAGGGTTCAATATTAATAAAATACGCTGTGAGACCTGAACGAGTCAGGATTGGGAATGGCAGTCTCATGATATTGGAGGTTGAAAAGAGTGATAGTGAAACTTACACATGTCAAGTAGCAGATAGACGTGCAACAGCCAGTCTTACAGTGAAACTGTCATCAGATACAAGTGAGTGCATATTAATTAATGGCTAAGTTTCAACATTCAGTATGTGTATGTAATGGTCTGCTTACTTGATAGGTGACGGTAGCAAGAGCAAGTCTAGTAGTAGTGGAATCACTCTGCCAGCAGTTGGATTGATGATTGTCATTGGGATAGTTGCAATACTTATGGTTTTGGTAGCCATTATCTTTGTGCGGAGGAAACGTAGTACATTTAATTTTTTCAAAACAAGGTATGTCTTATAGTGTGAATCATTTCAATTTGTTAGTAAGTTCTGTTGTGTAGCCACCCACCAATTGAAATTCAAGGAGCTCAGTTAATGCAATCTCAGCCACGAGGAAGCACATCTACTGAAATCACTATTGTACCTAGTCCAACAGCAAAGGAGAATTACTACGTGTCCGGTCCTATTGCAAAGGAAGATTCTGTTTTTCAAGAGGCAGTTGATGCTGAGAGGCCAGTTTCTCCAAGCTCTCCTACAACTAATAGAAATTCTTCAGTATCTGTTTTTGATAATCATGAAGAAGAATTACCTCATGAGAGGAAACAGCGACCTCGAACTCTCTCAATTGACGGATTTCGAAATCCAATGAAACTCAAGAGCTCATTGTCTTCATGTCCACGTTCTGCTCCTGCAACTCCACTAGACCATCGAAGTGAACTTGAAGAAATTCACAAGAATTCATTGAATGATCAGAGACTGCCAGGAAATTTCAGAATATCAGGAAAATCTAGAACACTCACTTCACCAGTAGGAGTTTCGCGTCGTCATTCTGCCAATATAGTTGACTCTGATATAGTTGTATCACCGAGTTTGACTCTGCCTCGAGTTAAGGCAAGGCCAAGCAACAGTCTTGCTCTTGGTGGAAATCAGTGGACAATGCCTAATCCCCCGATTGCGCAGTCATCTGATCGTAGCAATGATCATACACCTATTGCTGAGTCAATACCAATGAAAGACATGACTAGGCAAAGAGCATCAGTCCCATATGACTTTGCTGCTGCCAATGGCTTCTATACGGGGCAAACCAATTACCCGGAGCGACATAGACCATCAGGTAGCAGCACAGCAGGTTACCACAATCAGCCTCCAGCAAATAGAGGACCTCCTAAGAGAAGTCAAAGTTACGATTCTCACTACCTCATTGACAATCAGTCATCTCCTGGTCCACAGTCTTCATTTGTTGATGTCAACCCTGCACTAGAACGGGTTCAGAGTCCAAGGTCACAAGACAGTGATGATGTTTTTGATACAGACACAGGGCAGAAGTCTGAGGCAAATGCACTCTCTCGTTACTTTTCAGTTCCTGCGAATCACGATAATTACCAAAGCTCAGTACATGACAGACGGAGATCGGAAACAAACTTGTAGAAGGTGTATTTGTCGTTTTACTTCAATTTTTAGAAAGTTTCAAGGCTTATTGTGATGGAACAGACTGCAAAAGTAATTCTATGAGAGATCTTGCACTACGTTTGTTCAACAATGCCTTTTCTGATATATTATTGGTAGTTTGTTATGTATTATTCGATTATTCATTTTAGTTTGTAGACTCAGTGTACAGTACTAGTATTGGAATGCGATGTAGCTGCAATGGATGGAACAGCAACAGATATAACGGTGCATTTGGCTGTCATAGCTTGTTTCGCAGTCAATAACTCTATATATCATGCCTGTGCAATGTTTACCAATTGCTGTGGCAAATGCTTAATTAATTAAGTGTACATGCATCGATATTGTGTGTGATTGGCGGAGCAAGAGTGGGTAAAGTGCAGAATTTGAAAGTCAATATATGTGTTTGAATTTTGACTCAATAAATACTGTTGTGTCTAATTCATTCCAACTGAGCATTATCTGCGGTCCCGAATGTGACGCATGCGTAACAATGTACAGACTAAGATGTCAAATCTTTGGACACTCTGATGATGTCCGATCTGTCACAAGCGGACCGACATTTATTGCTACTGCATCTCGAGACAAAACAGCAGTAGTTTGGAGGAGTTCGGACGAGGAGGCGACCCGTTTCGAGATTGCTGTCACTTTCAGTGGACATACGGGCTTTGTGTCAACCATCTGCTTTATACCATCATCCGAAGACCATCCTAGAGGTCTACTTGCTACCGGATGTATGGACAAATTGATAAGAATTTATGATCCCCAAATGCAAGGTTTGTATTTGTGTTGTACATGTTTTATTGTCACGAAATTGATTCGGATGTAGAGCCGATCTGTGTGCTGTCTGGACATAATGGTAACGTCTGTGCACTTGCTGCTGGAAAGTTTGGTACATTGTTGTCTGGATCATGGGATTGGTAAGTAGCCTCCAACTTCCAGACCAGAGCGCGCGCGCACGCACTCTGGTCTGGAAGTTCGAGGCTAGTACAGTGCATTTATTCTCTTTGTTCATCTAATGTTTGTATGTTTGTCTATTTAGTCACCTTTTCCGTGTGTCTGTATAAATGCATGTTTATCTTTTGTGATTCAATCATTAGTTTTCCGTACTTTCAACGTAGCTACCAGTTGGTCTTATCTGAGAAATAATTTTAATTAAGATTTACCTACTAAACTTGTGTTGTCATGAGGATTTCTCTCTAATAATTGGAACGAGTGTACTGTTTCATCTGAATTTATTTATGATAGGGTAATCCGGGGTAATTCCGTACACATTTGCCTTCGGTGACCCGTATTGTGTTGACAACGCGCCGTTTTAACTTGTTGTTGTATCTACCATTAGCATTGGTCACTGCACTACGTACAGGAAATTTCGTGGTCATGTCCTTGCTCACCTCGATTAGAAACAGGATCTAATGTGAGGGAAGGTCAGATTTGGTGGGCGGTGCAATTCCGTACACTTACCAATACTCGCTTTTCTCAAAGGTTTGGGGTTTATAACACTGTTCAACGTGCACTAACACTTACAAATTGAGTCTGCATGTCTTTCTGAGATGTACAATTAGTGTCTAGTCTACACATCGTAGAAATACATTGTCGCTGAGATGTACGACCTGGAATCTAAACCTACTCTATTGTCACCTATTTTACAGTCATCAGAGCTGGAAGTTACAACATTGTCATGATTGAGCGTTGCACCAGTGAAGCAAGGAGGGATACGCCTCCGCAACATTGCATGGATGGTTGTTTACTAGCAAGTCTAAGCGAGCGAGCGAGTTTACTTCTGACAGATCGTAGCACCGAAGGCCAAATACTACGGCTAGAAACAGATTTACAAAACGAGCTTTGTTCTTGAAAGTTAGAAACCAGATAAGTCAGCAGATGTGGTACCTTTACTCAGAAGTCACTGTCTAGATTCTACAAACGATAACACTGGCTTCCGTTTCTTTTGTTCCTTTTGGAGCGCTAGACAATCAGCTATTCAACGAGTGCTTACTTACTAGAATAGAGCTTGATTCAGAGCCGTGATCAGCCATTGAAATCAAACTGCACGGAATTACTCCAGATTACCCTATTAGATTAATAATAAAATAATATTTACTTGTCAGTCAATTTGTGCATGTTTTTGTTTTTGATTTGTGTATTACATGTTTTGATAACTTAGTAGTTACTATATGTTTTGTTAGTTCTGCTCGTGTGTGGCTGAATGAAAAAACTGTAATGACATTAGAAGGACACACAGCAGCAGTGTGGGCTGTAGGGATGATAGCAGACCATGGTCTAATGCTCACAGGTATGTTATGGCTGTAAATCTTGTGTTCATTCTGAAAGAATTATGTTGGAATGCATTTAGGGTCAGCTGATAAGACAATTCGGCTGTGGCGTGCTGGAACTTGTGAGAGGACGTTTGTTGGTCATGATGATTGTGTAAGAGGGTTAGCTGTTATTTCTAATTCTGAATTTCTTTCATGCAGCAATGATAGGTCAGTTAGTTAGTTGGTTAGTATGTGATTTATGAATAATTTATTTTGCATTGTGGTAATTGCTATAGTTCTATTCGTCGATGGCAGCTGAGTGGGGAGTGTGTACAGATATACTACGGCCACACTGCATATGTTTATAGGTAACACTTGTTTTAAAATGGCATAGTTTTCTACAAATAAGGGGGCAGAAAGACAAACAGACAGACAGATAGACGAATTGTTTGATCTTGAACTTCAAAAGATACGAGTAAATCCACAACTGTAAATAAATCCATGTCAGTCCATTACATTGTTCATCAGTTCAGATCTTATGGATTGCAAACTGAACTGCTTTATCTCCCTATCTGTAATTTTGTGTACGTTTACACAGTCTTTACTTTATCTAGTTATTTACAATAATTTTCGTGCTCACTGCTGATCTGTTGTATGGTAGTGTTGCACCTGTCATTAATGGGCCAGGAGATTTTGTATCTGTAGGAGAAGACAGAACATTACGACTATGGCAAGGTTGTTAATAAGACATATTGCTACCTCATCTCTCGTAATTGCTAAAAGCCAATCTGTGAGTAGATGGTGAGTGTGTACAGACTATTACACACCCTACACAGACAGTATGGTGTTGTACATGTCTAGAAAATGGAGATATTGTTACTGGAGCCAAGTTAGTATGCCCTTTTTCTTATTAGGCAATGAAAATGATATCACATGTTTTGTCTAGTGATGGTGGTATTAGGATATTTACGCACAGTTATTCACGTGTGGCATCAGAGTCAGAAATCCAGGTTTAATGTTTCCAGTGGTTTGGAGTTGTTTTGACAATTTGCTGCTTTTACCAGGCATTTCATCAACAGATAGCAGCTCAACAAGTACCTAGTAACCAAGTAGGGGATCTTAAACTAAGTGACTTGTCTGGACCTGAAGCACTCGACAGACCAGGTTTATTGTTTGTGGTTATGTGAGTGAGAGTTCACATGTGTGTAACTGAATAACTGTGTGTTATAGGTCTTAAAGATGGACAGACCAAAGTAGTAAAGGTAGATGGAAAACCAGAAGTATATCAGGTTAATGTGTTGTTGAATTAAGTAGAGGTGTTTAATTCAGTTGAGGTGTTATTAAATTTTAGTGGGAGGCAGCTAGTCAGCAGTGGAAGAAAGTATGACCACGTTTGTTTGTTGTTGTTGTTGTTATGTGTGTGTGTGTGTGTGTGTGTGTGTGTGTGTGTATGTGTGTGTGAAACAAATGTAGATTGCGTGTTTCTAGATTGGTGATGTTGTGGATGCTGTGGGATCTGGTCGAAGACAACTTCTACATGGTAAAGTAAGTGGAGTATATCCAGATATAAGTTGGTCAATGTATCATAGTGTAAATGTTTTGGAACTGAGGTGTTCATTTACAACAGTACTATTTTGTGGTAGGAATATGATTACGTATTTGATGTCCAACTGGACATGGACACAAGTCCACAGTCTGGACCTCCACTAAAGCTTGGTTACAACACATCAGGTTTGACAACATTTCTGCCATGTATTAATTAGACATCTCACTGATTATTTGATTGTTTGTGCTTGAAGAGGACCCATGGTTTGCAGCTCAAAGATTTCTTCAAGACAATGAGCTCAGTCTTTTATATCTTGACCAGGTAGAGCAAATCATACAAACAGCGTTGTTATCAAACATGTTGTTTGTGTAGGTAGCCAACTATATAATTGAGATGACAAAAGGAATGTCTATTGGCTCTGCACAACCCACTATATCTGATCCCTTTACAGGTAGTACTAAAACATTTATTGTACCTTCTAATTATGTGAAATTAACTGTATACAATGAGATGTCATTGATGGTAGGGGGTTCTCGTTATATTCCACCAGGCGTTGCTGAAGTAGCTTCACAACCTTTTCCTGCACAATCAAGTGGACAGCCAGTGTCTGATCCTTTAACTGGTACCTTGTGTGAAATGTTTGAATGTTGTGATGATAAATGGGCATTCTGCTTGCAGGTGGATCAAGATATGTTCCTTCATATTCTCAAGTAAACACACATACAGTATATACTGTATTGATTAGTCAGATTTTTATGTTGTAGCCTGCTCCTGTTGAGGCTCCCTTTCAATCATCTTTCACTTCACAGACTGCTTCATCATCTACCAATAATTATTTTCCTAAGGTGTCATGTAAACGAGCATAAGTGCTGACTGTAGTTTGATAATCTGCTTTTCTGCTTTTATGTGTAGACTGATCCATTGACATTTGATGCCATAAGTAATGTTGATGCTGTTTTCCAGAAGCTTTCTGAGTTCAATAGCAAGGCTGATCCTGTGAGTAGATTGTCATGCATACATGCTGTCACTCTATTGTGCATGCTGAGAGACATGTAACTAACAGTACTGGTTGTATGGCGCTATGACAATGATGAGAGTATGGCATAAGACCTAGAAGATTTCTACACTTACTGAGTTAATATGATAGTGCACGTGCTTGCTAGGAATGTTGCAGTTGGGTTAAGTTTGCAATTGATGTCATGTTTCTCTGCTAACTACTTTGTCTACGTCATAATTGCTTATTCACAAGTTCTTTATGTAACAAAAAAGAATCATTTGATGAGGCAATCATGCAGCATTGCTAATTTGTAAATTTGAGTTTAATAATTTGCTTCTAATTAATTTATATGATAAGTGCTGCCTGCTGCATAAGTGCTGCCGCTGCAGCTGCAGCAGTCTTTTTGTATGTACATGGTCTTAGTTAAGGGTTATTAGCCTGGTCATTTACAACTAATTATTTTGCTGTTTAGTTACTGAGATTGTCAGGTGCTGCTGTACAGGGGCTAAGAGGTTGAACCAAGTTGTCAGATTTAGTTGTGGTTGTTGTAGCTGTATTGTCTTCCAGAAGTTGTATCTCTTCATACTAATCCATCACAGATGTCTAGTAAGATAGACGATGTGGTATGTGTTGCCATTGACCAGCTCTTTAAATGGCCAGATGACCTAGTGTTTCCAGGTTGGGCTGTGTAACATGTACTTGATTATGCAATACTGTTTTACTGAGTAGTTGTTTATTGTTATTTGCTGCACACAGAAACTTAATTTACACTTTGTTTGTTTGTTATTACCTGGTAGCTTACAATTGTTTATTTGCAGCTTAGATCGAAACTGATTAGTTTTGCAAACTTTAGAAAAGCAGTTTGTATTGTTAATTGATATTGACCGTTAATTGATATTGCCCATAGTATGAATGTGAGCTGCTGATGTGTTTGGCTATGTGTGGATTTCTCTCACTATGTTCTGTTTGTTATCCTAGCCCTTGATATAATGCGAGTTATTGTTCGTGGAGTGAGAGGTAATGAGTATTTATGTCAGAAGGAAGAAGTGCTAGTAGAGCGTCTTAAGCATCTGGCAAGGTGTGCACATCAATGTTACAATGAAATCATTATCTGTAATTCACAAATGCACTGTCATTTTAGCACTACTAGTGGCTCTGCCAACTGTATGCTATCATTACGTCTTCTATGTAATTTATTTGCACATGCCAGTGGATGTCAACTCTTGATGTCAAATACACACGAGGTGAAAATCATAACAATATGAGATTGAATTGTTTGGTTTGTGAGTGAACATGCTAGGTCACTATACATGTCAGCATGCTAGTGGAGTGCAATAAAGGTGTCCAGATTGCACTTTGTTCTCTATTACTGAAGTGAGTTTGTGAGAGTGTGAAGACTCATACTTGTGGAGTAGTCGATTGGACTATATTTCACTTAGCTATGCTGTTGAACTTTCTAAGACTGGCGGTTCATCAGGTGTCACTGATGTTCTCACTGCACTTAAAGTTGTGAGTTTGTACATAAATACAATCATGTATGTGGTACTTGTTAGTTTTACTTGATGTAGGTTTTGTGCCATAAGATCGATAATGAGGCTGCATTTAGAGCTTTAGTAGCTGTGGGAACACTGGTATTTTTCAACAGTATATGTTTGTCAGTTGTTGGGATAGTGTTTTGTTCAAGGTTTGCATTGGCGAAGAAGCAAGAGTTCAGGCAATTTCTCTTGATTTTCAACAAACTGCATCAAATTATCTCAGTGTAACTGAGCCAAAGAAAGTAAGTGTCAAGTGACTATAAATGCTCATGACTTTATTGTCGCCAGTAAATATGTATGCAGAGGTGCATTTCTACTGCTTAGAATTATTGCATTGTGGTTTGTATCTCATTAGGTAGCTGAATGTGCAAGACTTCTAATTGCCAAGCTTGGAAGTTAACAGCATATGTAGCTCAACAATGAACTTAATAGCATTTGTATGTACGTGCAGTACTTACTGTTGCAGATTATAAGCTTAGATGGTTCTGTCTTGTATTTGTATATCAATACATTTGTTGTGGATGTACTGAACACCAGATGAGATTATCTTTTTCCTTGTTTTGATATCTATCAAATAATTTAGGGAGAAGATTGATTATGTATGTATGCATAGGCTGTATTTTTGAGGTTGTATTTCAACTGATTCAAGGTTTGTAAACGAATGTGATTCCGTGCATAAGAGCTATAGCTAGTACAGTCAGGCTCAAACAGTGGTCTCAAGCTTAAGAAGCACTTTGAGGCTGCATTTGTGCTATATAAGGACCGGCAGTAACGGGTGACGCCTAGTGTGGGTCATTTCCGCCCTGCGTTCATCAAAAGGTCCCTAGTAGGTGGGTCACCGGTCACATGACCGAATGCCTCTGCTTTACATGTACGAGCTTTCTCGTTTGGTTAGTATAATCGAATACCCTAGCCTAATTTTATGAACATTCATCCTCTGTTGTTTTTATAGCAATGAGCGACAGCGTGTCGGTGGACATTGGAAGCATAGGCGATCCAAGCGACAAGCAACGGAGATTTCGACGGTCCAAGTGGAGGGTGAGACAAACACAAGTTACAGGTCCTAGGAGCGATGGGGATGGGGATGTGACTATTGTCTAGCAGGACGGGATCGATTTCTAGGCTGTGGCTAGGGCTTTGTTGTACTTCAAACGTACTCTAGGGGCCTCATCACATTGTCGCTAGGTAGACAGTGTACATATCTAGGTACAATGTTTTGTGTAATGTAATGTTGTATGTAACGTGATGTTACGTATTCTCAACTTGTTCTGCTGTTCTTCAGATGTGGAATGGGTTGACTCGATTGCAGAAGAACATTATCATCACTTTTGTAGTTTTGTCCTTAATGGGAAGCGTGGTGTACGGTAGGAACACTATGATGTCTTGGTTGCCCAACTCGACAACTGAACGGTCAACATCACCTAGTGGAGTGAAAACTTTGTTTGGAGGCAGGAATGATGAGTCAGCTTTAGTTCGACTGAGAGAGAAATATGAACAGAGAATTTATGTCATGCAGCAAGAGAGCAAAGCATTGAAAAACAATGTAATGCAGCAAGAGAACAAGGAGTTGAAAAACAAGTTGAATGGTCAGAGTTTACTTGAAAGAGAAACCAAGGATAAGGAATTGTTTGAAATTGCGGGAAAAGATGTTAGGAACAACATGTTAGAGAAGCCTGCAGATAGAAGTCAAACAGAGCGTAAAGGTTATGTGAGAGGAATAGTGGGACCATTAGGAAAAATAGTGATGTCGAGTACAGAAAGGAAACCGGCAGAGAAAAAACCCAAAGAGAAAAGTCATGTCGTTTCTCCTACAAAACGAAAAATTAGTGAGGAACGTAAACAAGCTGTCGTAAATGCCTTTCATCATGCATGGAAGGCATACAAGACATATGCATGGGGAAAGGATGAACTAATGCCGATTTCTAAATCTTCGAACAAATGGTTTGGCTTGGGTTTGACTCTAGTGGATTCTCTAGATACAATGTGGATTATGAACTTGAAAGAAGAGTTTAAGGAAGCTCGAGATTGGGTTGAGAAAAGTCTAGACTTAAATCAACACGTTGATGTTAATCTGTTTGAGTGTACTATTCGAGTGTTAGGTGGTCTTCTTAGTGCATATCATCTCTCACAAGATCAAATATTTAAGACAAAAGCTGTATGTATAACTGGTTTTCTAGTTTTTTGATTTTCAACTCACAAACTTGTATTGTAGATTGACGTAGCTGATCGTTTACTTGGTGGGTTTAATTCACCATCAGGCATTCCTTACTCTGATGTGAATCTTCAGACAAGACAAGGCCGTTCTCCTCGATGGGGTCCAGATAGCAGTATCTCAGAAGTAACGACAATACAATTAGAATTTCGGGATATTGCAAATGTAACCGGAGATTCTAAATATCAAGTAATGTTGCTATTTTATTGATAATTTGGATGAGCAACTTGGAATTTTATTGTGTTGATTAGAAACCTCCTGATCGTGTTCTTGATATTATTCAACAGCAGCCAGAGGTCGGGAAGGATGGTTTGGTTCCAATTTTTATTAATCCCAAAACAGGTCATTTCAGATCAGGATCCACAATTACGTTAGGAGCAAGAGGTGATAGCTACTACGAATATCTTCTAAAGCAATGGGTACAAAGTGGAAAACGAGAAACAAAGTATTTCATGCATAACTGCTGCTGTGGCATCAGTAATTAATTAAATGAACTTTATGCAGATTTCGTAATTGGTATGTAAGTAGTATGGATGGAGTGCAGCGAAAATTGATGCAGCGATCCAAGCCACATAACTTACTGTTTGTAGGTGAACTCAAAGGTGGAAGATTTAGTCCAAAGATGGTCAGTGATGATTTTTACACAAAGTCATGAGAATCATGTTGTAAGATATATTTTCAGGACCATTTGACTTGCTTTTTGGCTGGGACGCTAGCTCTTGGAGCCTATAACGGACTTAATGCGTCTCACATGGACTCTGCAAAGGAGCTCATGTATACTTGTGTACAAATGTACTTGCAAATGGAGACAGGCCTGAGTCCCGAGATTGCTTATTTCAACCAAGCTGATGGAAATCATGGTGACATCATTGTGAAAGTATGAGATTCATTATGTTTGCTCTAATATTTAGCTTACCATTGTTTTGAATGACACTGATATCTCAGCTTAATTAATGCACTTTGTACAACATTGGTTATGTACTGGGATTGTTCTGTTAGATAAGCTCTATCTATCTATTTAATAATTCTTATTGTTTTACTGAATTTCCAAGTTAAATTATACATCATCGTCATCTTTCCTTTTGTGATGTTATTATTTGTGTTTAGCCAGCAGATGCTCATAACTTGCTTAGACCAGAAACTGTGGAGTCATTGTTTGTATTATATCGTCTAACTGGCAATTCAACTTACCAGGACTGGGGTTGGCAGATATTCCAAGCATTTGAAAAATATACTCGCATTCCAGAGGGTGGATACTCTTCCATTAGTAATGTTCGTTCTCGAGATAACCCTCGTTTCAGAGACAAAATGGAGAGTTTCTTTATTGGAGAGACTCTGAAGTATCTCTATCTTCTATTTGAAGAAGACTTCTCAATTCTGTCACTGGACAAATTTGTTTTCAACACTGAGGCTCATCCTCTTCCTATATTGCCATGACCTGTTGGCATTGGGTGTCGATGTTTGTATTGTAGGACGACATGTATGATTTAGATTACTATAGTACTGTTGTATGTTGTAAAGGCAAATGTGTGCAGTATATGTATTTGACTGTAACATTGTAGCTATAGTACCACTAAAATTTGAAGTTTATTTAATTTGTTCAGTTGTTGTGGTAATTGTTGAGCGTAGCGAGGCTTCTAATCCGGGTTGCACAACAGAAATGGGCGTGGTCCTATATGGGTCTCCATCGAGCTTTTGGTTTGTGTGTGTGTGTGTGTGTGTGTGTGTGTGTGTGTGTGTGTGTGTGTGTGTGTGTGTGTGTGTGTGTGTGTGTGTGTGTGAGTGTGTGTGTGAGTGTGTGTGTGTGTGTGTGTGTGTGTGTGTGTGTGTACAAATCTCAAATTTCTTCTCCCCACGACCACGTTTCATGCTAAGACCTACCTTTAAAAAATCGTTTTCGTGTCCGACTACAGATGAATCTCGGAACGATTCGTCTAAGTGACCGAACGGCGGAGAAAATGCTTCCTGAACTTTCGTCGCCCCATCCTTTTGTATTGTAGCTAGGGATTGTGTGTACTTGACAACCAAGAAACACCTTTAGGAGTTGAATGCCACCTACAGTCAACTATTCACACATCTCATACTTACAGTATGATCAATCCTTTACTACACTGTGCTGCATCTAACATTGCTGATAGTCACTGTTTGCCGATATCAATTTCTATGTCAGTAAATACCATACCACTGTCGTTACAACGGAACTGAGTGCATACCTAGACTGTACATTTCAATTGTCTTGATCACGATCGCAAAACGATGACTACCTATACCAGGCCTATATACGTAATCTAAACTACTAGGAAGTTTGCATGTTGAAGCAAATACGTATTGTCTAGCTAGGACTCGGCATTTCAGTAGACGGTCTGAAAGCTCCGTTGGAAGAGTTACTCACGCGTGCGAGGCGCCTACGGATACCGTAGAACTAGTATCTAGCACAGTTTCTAAAGCTGCAACTACAAATTTTATTTGTACACTACTACTGTACTTTTAGTTTCTAGAGCTTCACAGTAAGGTCACGTGCCATCTGCTTATCCGGGCTTTAGCCGGTCAGGTCAGTTGTTTCTACGCAACCGCGTAACCGGATGGAAGTGTCTGGCGGGCTGAAAAGTGTGATCGAGGCCATCGACGACTCCGACTTGAAAACTACAATTCAGTCGACTCTAGGAAATCGTAGCTCGCCAGAGCACAAGGAACAGCTAGTTCTGATTGCAGAGAAATGCCTCAGAGTAAGCAATTGAACTTGCTGAGTTTGGCTCTTTTGTTTCTCTTCGATCGACGTTGATTTTATATAGCACAACGAGTTTGCAGCTGCTAGTGGTTTTTTAGACTCGTTTTTCTTCGACAGTCCGCCTCCTGGAAACAACCAGTGCCTTGCCAGAGGGTACTTGTGTCAAGCCCAGTTGCATGCTCCAACAGACAGCAGAGATTTGGTGAGAGGCGTTATGTAGTAAAAATGGAGGAGGGCTGACTTAAGTGTGTATAGAATGAGCTAAATATATGCACTGAATGGTTACTAAAGGCAGTTGAATTTGGAGCAGCAACACCAAGGTAAATTATTGAATTTCATATTTTTTGAGTTTGTTGTTTATGATCTTGATGTCAGTCATTTATGATCTTGATGTATGATGCATGGAGTCTACATGCACTTGCAGTTTATTGTGTTGATTATTTTGCAGGCATCATTTTTTGGTGTTTAATGCCTCACAGTTATACTGGAAGCTTTGCAGGCAGTTTTTTTGCCCGAATGCGTGGAGACATCTTGAGAAAAGTCTCACGTTTGTTGTATCATCTCTGAACAAGATTGATGATAAGGATTATGCGTGGAGAGCTACACTGATGATGTTAGCATACTGGAATTATGTGAAATGTATCATGTTTGCTATCAATGTATAGAATTGAGTGTTTTTGTCACGGAATAAATATGGATGGAAGTAATCTATTGGCTCATTTTTCTATTTAGAGATATTTGAGTTAGACAGACAGACAGACAGACAGACAGACAGACACACACACACACACACACACACACACACACACACACACACACACACACACACACACACACACACATGTAGACATGCAGACAAACAAGCAGGCAGATAGATGAATGGTAGATGGATAGTGGTTGGCTGGATAGACAACGGAATCGGACAGACAAGTGGTAATGGTTTGATTTTGTGAATGCGTTAATGAGTTTTGATGTACAATTGTGTACAGCGAATTAGTCAAATGCAACATTGATGCTGGTAACATTCAAGAGGCCAGTAAACTGACGACGTTTGCATTCACTTTTTGTCAAACACATGCACCACAATTTCTACCGGAATTTGTTCATCTTCAAGTGAGCAAGCTTTTGTTTCTACTGTTTTTGTCTAGTACCTGCTCGCTTGCATACTTTTGTGTGTAACTGTACATGCTAGTGTGTGTGTGTGTGTGTGTGTGTGTGTGTGTGTGTGTGTGTGTGTGTGTGTGTGTGTGTGTTTGTGTGTGTGTGTGTGTGTGCACGTACAGTACTAGCTATCAGCTTGCCCTTAATATTTGGTTATTGCTGGACTGGTTATATGTTTTATCTTCATGTTTAGGTGGAGTATGACCTCACTGATAGAAAGGCACTTGAGAATACTCTTCCCAATATTTTTCTTGCTTGTCACAGCAGACTCTCTCATCTCAATGTGTATGCATGTTTTTTCTACAACAGTTGATCAACAATTTTTATTTAATTTTATTAACAACTTTTAGGCTGAGAAAGAATCCGGACAAGCGACATCTGTTTCAACAGAAAGCTAAGAAACTCATCTCGTTAATTACAGAAGTGAACAAGACAGAACCCAGAAAGAAAAGCTTACGTAACAAACAAGCACTGGCTGAAGAAGAAAAGTATCGTTTGTGTGCTTTGGGCTACTGAGTGATAATTAGGTGGGATGTGTATGGGTCATGGTGGTCTGTTGTAGAGTATTATTACTGAGGACATTGGCTCATTTGTGCTTGGAAGAAGGAGAAGCTAACATAGCAGAGAAGGCTGTGGTAGGAATTCCATCATCAGCTAAGGAAGTGGGTCTTACTTATCTCTGATTTCGTTATGTTTATTTTTAGCATATTTGTTGTATATTATCATGCTGAGTTTGTGTGTGTTTGTAGGATGCTGCTGTGGCTGTGGATATTGAGTATTTAGAATGTGAGATGATAGTTAAACGACTTGGTGGTTTGCAGGAGATGCAGACACTAAAAATAATTGATGTATGGGCTAATTTAATTGACACACACACGTGCACACATGCATACACACACACATGCACGCACGCGCACACACACACACACACACACACACACACACACACACACACACACACACACACATGCACACACACACACACACACACACACACACACACACACGACCACTTTCAGTGCTCATTCAAAGATGATTGTAGATCACAGAGAATGCTGTTAAACGATGCTGTCAAGCTATTCAGTCAGCAATCCGTATAGAACGCACCGATTTGATTCAAGCTGGTTGTGTGCTTCTTTGGAATCTCTGCTTGCCACTCTTACAACCCTACAGCAGAGGCAAGGCTGCAAAAGCTCTTCGAATGATAGCTGATACACTTGAAACGATAGACAGGTCCTGCAATAAGCCTGTTGGGAATTAGTTGAATAAGACGATGCTAAGTGTAGTTTTTGTCTCTGTGTTTAGTTTGTTGATTGATTTGCGTTGTCTTGCCCATATGGAACTTGCTAAATGTGATTATGATACAGAACGTTTGGAAATGGCTCTTGATAATATTGACAAGGTGAGAGGTGTTGATACAATTTGTTTTTTAAAGTATCAGTTTGGTAGTTATACATTATTTGTTGTTTGCTGTGTTTGATTGTCATCTCATTTGTCTGTCTTCTGTTGTCAGTCAGCTTGCTTTAGCTGTCGATATCATTAGACAGTTTTAATGTAGAGATGTCAAGTAGTGCAGTTTCTGATGCAGTAGAACAATCTGTCTGTCTGTCTGTTTGTCTGTCTGTTTGTCTGTCTGTCTCTGTCTGTCTGTTTGTCATTCAAAGTCAAGTCCATTAGTTAATGACTTTGTTGTTGCAAGGACTGATTTGTATTTAAAAAATCCTAGCATTTGAACAAGTAGAATCTGTATGAGAATAAATTATCTGTCTGCCTGCCTGCCTGCCTGTCTGCTTGCCTTTCTGTCTGTCTGTCTGTCTGTCAATACATATATTTTCATTACAATGAAATTTCCATCAAACTCTAAAGCAGAGCTAAAGTCCACTACATAATAATTACTACATAATACATTAGCCCTGTCTGTCTGTCTGTCTAACTGTTTGCTTCATTTTTAGGCAATTGCACTTGATTATCAAGGCACTTACAGTGAATATCTATTGATGAGACGTGAAAGACTTGTCCTGAAGAAACAAAGGAATATCATTCCACCGATGCTAGTTGACAAAGCTGCACAGCTAGTAGAACAAATAGCGACTAAGCGAGACAAGCAGTGGACACGTACTGAATATCAAAATGCCTTAGCAAGTGCTGGTGAACATCTAGCTCCTGGTGTTTTCAAACTGACAATTTCTGGGCCGAATAAGAGCTCTAGATTGCCTATTGAACAGCAACTAAAGGAAGAGGTGGATAGCTATGAGCTTGCTGTGAGTCAAACCAATGAGTTTTTAGAGAAGAAATCAAAACAAGAGGCGATCAAAGTGTAAGAAAAGAAAAACTGTTAGTATATCTTTCAATTGAGATTTGCATGAACATAATGAGTAGTGCCTTTTATCACCAGTTGTTTATGATAGGTGATGTAATGGACTTGTGGTTGTAAATAATTATGTGGGTTAATTACATTTATGCCAGTATGACAAGTGCTGTGAATATTTTGTGTATAGTAGTCACCATGGAAACATTGTTAGGGCAAGTAATGTCATATGTGGCAGACTTCAATTTTTCTACTGATGCGAAGTGAAACGTTTATTAGGGGACTCAAGCGGCATGCTGGATGTTATTTAGTATATGTTGCTTATGCACGTTTGCCTGTATGAAAAATTGTGTTAAGAAATAGATGGATAAATGAATTGATTAAGAGCTGAAGGTATGCATGGTTACGTCAGTCACTGACAGATTGATTCAGACCTGCAGACAAATACAGACGTACTATCAAACAAGAAGGTGAATGTAGTAGAATGGAATGGAGTGATTAAAAGCTGTGTTGTATTCATACATACAATCCAACAGAATTGTTTACTTAGGTGTCTTCTTTGGGCTGATATTGCAAAGGTATCAAGAGAGAACTCTGTGTGGATTGTTGCTCGATCGGCTTCTAGATTCTGCTTGCAGTACGATGATGGTCGGTGGGAGACAACTATAAGTGCTGCACCTGCACCCATTGCCAATGCACCAAGACTTGTGTACACTTCAGCATCTGGTAGAAGGTCCACTATAGGAGGTTCATCTCAAGTGACTGTATCGCAAGCTGGGCCATTATTAGCAGTTTTGACTAATCAGGCGGTAGCAGTAAATACAAATGTAAAACGAGTGGCCAGAGGTCGCCAACAGACTGCAGTTGCAGCTGATGATGTGTCGGAGTTTATGGCAAGACATCTGTTACGGAGACTTGTTGAGGCCCACTTTACTTATGCCGAGGCAAGGAGCAATTATGAAATAGACAGTTATTATGGTCACGTTGTGCTTGCTTGCCGCTGTGTGTGTGTGTGTGTGTGTGTGTGTGTGTGTGTGTGTGCGCACGCGGTTTGTCTGACTTTTGGTTGTTTCTGTGTGCTAGTCTCTTATTGAGCTGCTCATGAGGAATGGTTTGAATCTATGTGACAAACCAGACATCTCAACTATCTTTTCCAAAAAAACTTCCATCTCCACCTGCAATGCTGAGTGGCAGCAATACTGGTATCGAAGAAATAGAAATTCAGTTACTGGCGTTGTAATTGTATACACTCATATACTTTAGTGATTGGACTTCAAGTTTGACTGCTGAAGCAGTTTCTCACTTTCATCGAGCTGCACAAATTGGTTGTCTGTTGAAGGAAAAATGGATTTTGTATCAGACTTTGGGCTATGTGTTTAACTACACAAACCATGCTGTTAAGAAGGGCAGACTTGCTTCTTTAGTTTCACTCTATAAACCACTCATTGACATGTACATGTCACTCCAAGACAACGGGTAAGTAAAGTCACTTAGTAATGTTATTATTTGCATGAATAGTGAAGTTGTTGTACAGCAAATGTTGATAGATATTAATTTGTAGAGAACTGGAACTGTTATGTCAAATGGTGACTGTTGTGGCCGGTGGACTGATGGCTCCAAATGGTACAACTGTTTGTTGATTTTAACACTTCTTGTATATTATGATGTCTGTAGATGATAGTAAGTCAGATTCTGTCGGTAAGTCTGTGTATAGTCAGCCTCCTGCAAAGAAGGGACCTGATGTTAGGGTTGGTGTGGAGTCGCCTCAGGTTAAGACTACGAAAAAACAGCAGTTGGCAAGTAACATGGCTGCAAAAGATGAGCCTACAAGTGGACAACGCGAGACAGAGAATCTTAAAGATCTCAAAGCTGCTGTTGAGGTAAACGTATTTCGGCACTACTACAGTGTTCTTTGTTTGCCGGTTTTAATGTTTTGGCAAATCTCAAAATAATTTAAAGGCTTTGTTGTAATGAGGTGTGTGTGTGTGTGTGTGTGTGTGTGTGTGTGTGTGTGTGTGTGTGTGTGTGTGTGTGTGTACGTGTGTGTATGTGTGTGTGTGTGTGTGTGTGTGTGTGTGTGTGTGTGTGTGTGTGTGTGTGTGTGTGTGTGTGTGTGTGTGTGTGTGTGTGTGTGTGTGTACCTGCTACATTGCCCATTATATTTTAATTAGCTGTGTGAGCAAGCAAATGGCAAGTGTGCTAGTCAAGTTGTAAGCATGAAAGTAAGAAAGGAGCTGTTACAAGTTTGGGTTCAACTCAAGCATTTGCTGCAACAAGCAATGAACAAACCACACTATGGCCAAGACAATCCGGTATTGGTGCATGTGTACGATATTTACAGCACTTGCCAGCAAGATGATCTCTCTATGTTACAGAATGATAGTTTGACTAATCACTGCAAGGCAATTGTAGCCGTTGAGATGCTCTCATGCAGAGATAAACCTCCAGGAAGCTTTTCCAGCTGCCCTTTACTGTCTGAAGCGATTGCAATGGTTGAATGTTGTGAATGGATCGATCCACTGATTGAAATGGAGATGTGGTCTCGTTTGGCCATGATTGCTGCACAAAGCAGAGACGAAGAAAAAGTTAGCTAGCTATTGCTATTTACATAGGATGTCTTGTTTTGTTTGTGTGTACCTGTGGTCGTCTTGTGGGTTGATTAATTTGCTTATTTAGGGTTTGTTATGTGCTGATAATTCGCTCAAGTTTTCACAGTACGATGTAAAAGACGGCACAGGATCCAATGAATCAAGGTGGTGTATAGTTACCAAACACATTGAAACATGCTCACATCTGTAGTACCACAGCCATCCTTGCTACAGCAGCAGCTACCTCAATTGGGATCACTAACAGCTTGGCTTTGCTTGTTGCTAATTAGAAAGATAATACATCTCAAATGCATGACATAAATGAGGCTCTGGTTTTAATACTTTCAGAAACTTGCTTTGTTGTGTTGTAAAAAGAGATTCTAAGTTGATTGATTGGATAGCGTGTCACAAATACTGATTGATTGGATTGTTTGACAGGAGCAGAGAAATTGTTCAGAATGAATTGGTCAGTATTGCCTATCGTGCCAAAGGAATGCTTCAGATGCTACGTGCAGGAGACACTACCAGTAAGAGACAACTGGCTCTCTCTGAGTTTGTTTGCAGCGCAAAGTGAGACAAATATTTTGTCTAAGTATGCCTATATGTGATTTAAGTGTAATGATTTTGTATGAAAATAGTGATTATAGTTATTTTGTTTGAGAGGTAGGACATATACGTACTCTCAAATTGTTGATACAGTTACTCAAGACTGATACAGTTCTGTTTCCTTAATGTCTATAGTGCTACTTAGTATTTTTCATCATTTCTGTTTTGAGGTAGAACTTCACATTTTGTCAATGGAGTGCTCGATGGCATTTTTTATTTTGTCAAATTTTGAGTCTAAATTTTTAAGCAACTGAGCAATTGTATACATTTATTACTTTCTGATAAAATAAATGAATGATTACACTGTAAATTTGTTGCATTGCATTTTTCTGTCAATTAAACAGTAAGAAGACGCAGACTACATGCTACTTTTTATTGATTTTAGACATGCGTGTAAGTCAGAAAATTACAATCTGGTAATAGAAGCTACCAGGCATGCATGGAATCTCTGTTGCAATGCCAGAACACAGACAGTTGATAGAGAGTTATTGAAAGAACCACTGGAACAACTTCTCAGATACGTTGCTGAAGTAACAGGTAGAGACAGGGGAAGAGATGCTGAAGAAGGCGACTTACAGTTGCCAAAGATGGGAACTCCGGAAGACTTGAAAGTTCGAGTTGAATTATATATTATTATTTTTCGGTCATATGCTGACAAGGTGTGAATGACTTAAATGTATTCTTAGTTTGTTGGTAGTTGAATGGGGTTTGTGCTGCTGCAGTGTGAATGGGATTCTGGTTTGAAGTCAGTTGATGAAGCTATTTGGTATATGCCAAAATCAACACACAGGTTGGTTTGATTGATAAATTGTATGCAGAGAGCAGAGTCTTAATTCAGTATTGATTAGCTGCATGACTACTTGAGATGAGGTCATGCCAGTTGACAGACATACGAACATGTAGACAGATGGAAAGTTTGTCTTTTTCTGAAAAGATAGATTTAGTGTTGCTGTTTAGATTCACAAGTACTGCAGACACTCATTTTCTGACAGTTAATAATTAATACCCATAGTTTTTTGCATGTGATTTTCTAGACATTTTTAGACTGTCTTGACAACCAGAATATTATGCTATGAAGTGCTGTATTGCTTGACATTTTATCTTAGTTTCTACTTTGTGTTTGTCAGGACTCTTGTCGAATATCGAATGTTGTTTAAAAACAAACTGGGGAAGTCTGTCACTGGTGACATTCAGAGACTTGCAGTAAGACAAATTATAAATTGTTAGATCTGCATTTTAGAAGGGACTGTCAAATGCTGACTTGCTGCTCATTATTCAGATAGAGGATGAAGAGTTTCTAGTGTCTCTGTGGCATCGTGTGGCCAGAAATAGTAACAATCCACTTGAACAATTTAGTTCATTTACTGCAGCAATTCAGGTAAGTATTTATCACACTTTCTCTTTGATCCAAAATGCATTTTTTCAACTGATTGCAGACAGCATCTACTAAATGGCAGAAGATTGATTTGCTAATGGAGCTTGCAAACTGGATGCATTTAAAAGAGTGGCCACGAGAAAACACGATTAAGATAGTGAGTTCTCGAGACCATTTGCCAAGAGCTTAGTGAAAATGGTTTTATATGACACGTGTAGCTTGATTCAACTGTTGGCCAATTGTATTTTGATGAAGGTAAGATGAGTTTAATATAACGTAAAATTTTGGTTACATTGGAAGCACTATTGCCAAATGGAGTACAGTGTAATCAATATGGACAACTGAAACCGTACTGTAAAATTAGTGCTATGACATTTTTTGTACACACTGGTCATGCATATGTTGACAGATGCCACTACGGTACTTACCACTTTATAATCATTGTTTAGTATTCATAATCTGAACCAGGCTAATATGTGGTTTGCCTGCATGTTCATCTGTTTCCCTTTTAGGTGTTTCTGATCTTCCCAAGATTTTGGCAACTCCTGAACCAACAGCAGTGAAACAGTCTGGAGGATCAAAGGCTGTTATTGCCAATAAAGCCACTACTAGGGAGAAGTCTACTTCAGTAATCAGGAGTGAAGAGAATGATGATGTTTCTCTTGCTTGGCGAGACAAAGTCACTGGCTATAGGAGACTAGAGACACTTCTCAGATGCTACGTTATGATGGCTCAGGAAGTTGGTCGATCATCAAAAGAATACCTGCACTATTTGACCAAAGCTACTGGTTGCTGTCATGATATCTGGAAAGTGAGTGTGGATTTTGAAGTGTTTGTGTGCAACTCTTTTTTATAACAGCAATGAGACGTTGCTGTAATGTGTGATGATGAACATAAGTCAATGAGCTTGAGCTAGCAAAACAATTGCACACGCAAACAGATAGTTATTTGGATTGTAGCTGACAAAGTGTGCAGGATATTTCAATGACAATCACTTCTTTATTGAAATTGATTGACAGACTAGCATCAAGGAGGCTGATGTTAGGTATACACTGTATTAACGTGCAGTTTAATTGGATCAGTTAACTGAGGATTATAGATTTCACAGTTTATTACAACTAAGGTTAGCAGTCAATTGAATTATGCATGAGAGATAGGACAGACAGAATTATTGTAATGTCATTGTTTCACTGCTGATTCTTTGTTGTCTTTCACAGCTACAAGGCAATGTGCTATCTTCATCTACTTCTCAGGGAGAAAAGGAACGGCCAGAAGATAAGAAGGGGAAAGAGGTAGCAGCAATATTTGATTCCTTCTTCAGTTTTCTGTTGTAATAATTTATAACATATGATTGACAGACGAGGCTTGGGAAAACTACTAGTAACAGCAAACGCAAGGAGAAATGCATTCCAGTTCAAACAATTACACCTGATAACTTGGCTCAGTGGGCTACCTTTGAGTTGACAGATGAGGTGCAGCTACATTTAGTGAATTTTTAGAATTACATGAACTTGAAGTGGATGTCTGGCTTTGTGCAGGTAAGAGAATGTTTACGAAATGATACGACTGGGAATGCGGTAAACAAATTGACCGTTTGTAAATTGGCAAGTTTATTGCATGTAGTTGCTTAATTGTTATGAGCAGTTTTCTTAGTTTTTATTCTCTAATGTTGCAGGGCAGGATAGTTGAGGTGTTGACAGTGTTGGTTTCAGAGTTGGCTGACAATGGATTGCAGTCTTTTTGCTTTCCAGCTCTTGCATTGCACCACCTTATAGCATTGGATGTTGCTTGCAACGTAAATATGGTGGACTTGCTGCATCTCAAGTAAACTTATGCAGTGCTGTGTGTGTGTGTGTGTGTGTGTGTGTGTGTGTGTGCATGGACGCGTGATGTAGAATCAAACTTTAGAGGCTTAGTGAAGATATCTGAATTTGGTGTGACTCTTGGAGTTCTGTCATTGGCGTTTGTGGTGGCTTTTAGATGAAATGTAACAGCAAAATTGAAGTGATTTCTTTAGG
The DNA here is from genome assembly GCF_963422355.1 of Corticium candelabrum. Taxonomy (NCBI): domain Eukaryota; kingdom Metazoa; phylum Porifera; class Homoscleromorpha; order Homosclerophorida; family Plakinidae; genus Corticium; species Corticium candelabrum. The sequence continues at coordinate 574,730 of NC_085099.1, read as the reverse complement.
TTTATTGATTGTTGTCAGTCACTTGGTTTGAGTGATGGAGTGGAATATCATGAACAGTTTGTTACAAAGTTTGAATTTCGACGGATGGATCAATTATTGTATGTTACACATGTTTTCTTGACAGCATAACATGCCTTGCAGCGTGTACTTTTAGCGTTCTTTCCCAAATTGAGAAGAATGAAGATCAGAGAAATTTGTTGAAGGCAGAAGAAAATCAGCAAGCCTTGGAGAAGAGGAGAATTCAGGGCATGCGTGATGTTGCAGAAATGGACAACAGCAAGGGAGATGTTGTGATAGGTTCCAAGTCGGCTCTGTCTGCCGAAAATCGTAGCAAATTGGAGCTGGTTGAAATCTGGATTGACCAGGCAGAATTACAGCTAAAACAAGTGGCACTCTTGATTGCTGTTAATGCTGGTGTTTATCATCAATGAATTTGTTTTCGTAGGGTGACTTCAAGTCAGCCGCAGACAGGCTCGAGTTTTGTCGCACAGCTGCAATGGTCAGGCAGTTCATAAATCTAGTGTTACTGGTACTGGATTGTACACGTTGCCTGTGCCAGGGTTTCAAAGCTGATTGGCTTTGGAGAAGAATACTTTACAATGAAGGATGTATGTCTTTGTTTCAGTGTGAAACGTCTGAGACAATCAGGTTTCTGTCAGATGCTCAGGCAAGAAGCAATTTATTTGGGTTGGATTATGTGCTGTTGCGGTAATATGTCTCTTTATTATTACTGATGTGATTATTTATCTGTGTGTTTGCATGTATGTGTTTGTGTGTTTATTGTTGCTAAATCCTGACACCTGTCCTGCCATGTATTTAACTATTATTCGTTTTATTTGCCGATTAATGGAATAGGCTATCATTTCTGTTTGTTGAAATTGGTTTGCTAATGCTTTTTGTCATTAATTTAAAGAGGCTGTTGTTTAGAAATTTTATGGAGATCTTAAATCATGGATGGACATTTTGCTTAAACTATCTGCAGCTTATCATGCAGATCGTGATGAAAATAGCCAAGCAGTTGGCATTCTAACCCATGCAATTACATTGTTTGGCGAGTTAGCCGAAGAAAGACCGTATTTGAGTAATGAATGCAGATACATACAAGCCGTTTTGCAATCTCAGTAGGCGATGAATTGAAATAGTAAATACAGAAATGGAAGATTTGGTTTGTGTGTCTAGATGTGCTATGTACAAAATGAAAGACATCAGCAATACAAGCAGATGGAGACAATCTAGAAAGAGAACAGAAATGAAACACGCTTTAGAAGTACATTTTTTGAACAATTCTATGAGGCATCTAGACAGACAAACATACTAATGGACAGACTGACAGACATGGATTTAGGCTTTCATATTGCAACTTGATTGTATCTTGCAGTTATATGAAAAGAGTAGTGACCAATTGTTGCAGCTTCACTACACTCAACGAGCTATAGAAGTGATGCTGAATCATTCAAGAGACCTGAGGTAGTAGTTGTTGGCATAAAATGATGTGTTTTCAATTTATACATTATAGAGTTGTGCAGTTTGTGTGCGTGAGCACGTGCACATGCGCGCACACACACACACACACACACACACACACACACACACACACACAAACAAAAACAAACACACTGTAACAACACATTGTAGTATTATATTGTTTCATTCGTATAGTTATGCCAGTTTGATCAAACTTGTGTAGACGTTATGTTATTGTTTACAGAATATTTGCTGAAGGTACATCTGACATAGAACAGAGGCATGAGAAGCTATTAGAGGTATAGAGTCAGTATTTGTAAGATAGATGTTTTCTCTTCTAAACACAACATTTGAGAGCATGATAGCTTGCTTATATGCAGGTTAATTCTATCCTACAAAATGCTTTTCTCCGTGCGAATTCTTTGTTTACAGAGACCTTGGCTCTTGTTGGATCACATCAAGTATTACTTGTTGTTCTTTCTAACTAACTCCTTGTTGTTGCTATACATCTTGATCATGCAATGTGTAGTTGAATGGTTGCTGGCTACTAGTGCATCATCTTCTTGTGGAAGTTGGCTGTGAGTATACAGACTTACTGTTGTTGGTTCTTGCTGAAGAAGGAAGTCGGAGAGCAGAAGAAAGACATGCTGAAGGTGGAAAATCCAGAGAGGAGAAGGTACGTGTGATGACCAGTACAAGTGTGTGTGTGTGTGTGTGTGTGTGTGTGTGTGTGTGTGTGTGTGTGTGTGTGTGTGTGTGTGTGTGTGTGTGTGTGTGTGTGTTGCGATAGCTCAGTTGGTTAGAGAGTCACCTTATGGAGTGTTTACATCGGGACCTTGAAGGTTCGCAAGTTCAAGTCACAGTGGCGAGCTATTGGCATAATTTTCTTAAGCAAGAAACTAACACACATTTGCTTGTCTCGACTCAGGAGTATAAATGAGTACCTGGTCATTGACTGGGGTCCTAAGCAGCTATCGGCTGTGATGTGACATCAGCCACTGGGGTCCTGGTGAGACTTTGGGAGCTCACACCACAGTTGGCTTTACAAGTCGGTGCTGCTGCGAGTGCCTGGCCCGGCTCCAGGAGTTTGCTAGCACAGGCCCAGAGTTCCCTGAGTAGCGCACAGGGCCCCAGCTTACAGCTGGGGGCGTGACCTCTGAGAGGCACCTCCTGACATTTAGGATTTAGGATTTTAGGTGTGTGTGTGTGTGTGTGTGTGTGCGTGCACGCGCGCGCGTGTGTGTGTGTGTGTGTGTGTGTGTGTGTGTGTGTGTGATGGCGGCACCCAACTCCGTGGTTGCTTGCCATCAACTAGGACAGCGTACCTAGCAAACCAATTGGGAGTGAAAAGTAACAGCTCAAACATTATCAGGTCAACTTGAACTCAAAAATTTATATTTTCTTGCTAACGGTCGGTTTTAAGTGGAGCTGCCGGGCACAAAGGGAAGGTTACCCTTCAAACCTACGAAACTCACTGTCTACCGGTTGTCCCGATTATCAGTCCATCAGTAGGAACGTGTTCTTTTGTGAAAGTGCGTGTATTGCCTGGACAATACATTCACTATAATCTCGTTCACTATAATCTCGTCGTACATCTAATTCTTTCGTTCAGAATGTCGCCGTCAGTTTGCGGCAACCGCTTTCGTGAGACTCATCACTTCAAGAAGTCCGACAAGTCATCATCTTGAGTTTTTGTGGTCGTCAAGAAAATAGCTTGTTGGAATGTTAGGTCTATGATTGACCATGACACATCTGATTGTTCTGAAAGAAGATCAGCGCTGATAATCTCTGAACTTCTTCGCTTTGGAATTGACATTGCGCTATCAGAAACAAGGCTTGCTGTTACTGGAAGTTTTGATGAAATTATTGGGGATGATGGATACAGATTTTGCTGGTTAGGTAAACCATCAGGAATCAAATGAAAATCAGGTGTTGGTTTTGCCATCAGATGAACATTGTGAGTAAACTTACTGATTTTCCCATCGCTTATAGTGATCAACTAATGTCTTTGAGGTTACTTTTGACTAAAGACAGATCTGTAACATTTGTAAGTGTGTATGCTCCAACACGTACTTCTGATGCAGCAGCAAAGAATTTATTTTACGATCAGCTTCATGATCTGCTTGTGAAAATTCGAGCAGATGACAAACTCATTGTTATGGGTGACTTTAATGCAATAGTTAGTCGTGACTATAAGTCTTGGCCTGGGATCATTGGACGTCACAGTGTTGGCAATGTAAATGAAAATGGTCGTCTATTGGTAGAACTCTGTTCTACTCATCAACTGAGCATTACTAATACTAGATTTCAGTTACCAGATAAACTAAAAACAATTTGGAAACATTGACGGTCACGTTGCTGGCATCAACTTGATCACATCATCACTAGGAGAAGAGATGTGCAAGATATCCAGTCGACTCGTGTACTTAGAAGTACTGAATGTTGGACAGACCATCGGTTAGTGAGGTCAACAATCAAATTTAAACTTATAACCAAACGACATTTTACTACTAGTACAGTGAAAAAATTTGACGTATAGATTGATTGAATGATTCGAGTGTTGTTGTTTGTTTTGAAAATCAGCTCAATATGGAATTGAGAGCTTCTGATGAACCGGAGGGTACATGGCATTGACTCAAGATGGCAACAATGGAAGCAGCAAAGAAAACAATAGGGTACAAAAAGAATAAGAACAGACTGGTTTGACAGCAACAATGATGAAATACAAGATCTGCTAAGAAAGAAACATGATGCTTATGCAAAATTACAACAAAATGCACAATCTTTCACACTCAACAAGACCTTTCAAGAACTGTAAAGGATAACTCAGCGCAGATTATGACATCTACGAGATCAGTGGTGGGAAGATCGAGCAAATCAGCTACAACATTTGGCAGATGGAAAAGACGAAAGGTTTTATAGTGAGCTAAAAAAGTTTATTGGTCCAACCAAGTCTTACGTGTTCTGTACCACTTTGCAATGAGGATGGTCAGTTACTAACAGACAAATAAGAAATTCTTGCTTGCTGGAAGCGTCACTTTTGCTCCCTACTCAACAGGAATACCATGGTTGATATATCTGTTCTAGATATGATTTCACAGCAATCACTTCATAAAGACATGGATGAAGCACCAACACCTGAAGAAATATATTCTGCAATCAAATCTCTAAAACTTGGAAAGTCTGCTGGTCTTGATAGTCTTGCAGCTGAGTTTTATCAAAGAGGAGGTGATACTTTACAGAGGAAATTGTCGAGGTCATCTTACACATTTGAAATACAGAAATTGTACCAAAGGACCTGAAAGAGGCCCAAATAATCACAATCTACAAGAAACGTGGAAACTGGCGTGGAATCTCATTATTGTCTACTGCTGGTAAAGTCTTATCAAGAGTTCTCTTGAATAGACTGGTAGAGTCAATAGCAGAAGAAACTCTTTCTGAGTCCCAATGTGGCTTCCACAAAGGAAGAAGCACCACAGACATGATATTTGCCCTGAGACAGTTACAAGAAAAATGCAAGGAGCAACATAAACCATTGTACATGGTCTTTATAGATTTGACAAAAAGCTTTTGATTCAGTCAATTGAGAGGCAATGTGGAAAATCTTGACAAAATTGGGTTGCCCACCCAAATTTGTAAATTTAGTGAGACATCTACATGAAGGAATGAATGCAGAAGTCATATCTGAAGGTAAAAAATCAGAAAGCTTTGTTGTCCAAACAGGAGCAAAGCAGGGCTGTGTATTAGCATCCACTCTGTTTGCTCTGTTTCTTGCTGCAATGCTAAATGAAATGAATGGTTGAGCTGAAAATAGAGGAGCCTCAATTCAATATCGTATGGATGGTGGTTTATTCAATCTTCGCAGATTTCTTACGAAATCTAAAACTGTAACCACAAAATTAAGAGATCTGCTCTTTGCAGATGACTGTGCTCTGTTAGCATATTCTGCAGATGATATGCAAGAAATCGTAAACTCTTTTACAAAAGCAGCAATCAGTTTTGGATTGCAAATAAATATCAAGAAAACAGAGTGCATGTTTCAGCCGATTCCTGGTATGCCGGCAAGGACATTTTGTGAATGGTGAAGCACTAAAGAGGGTATCCTCTTTCTCTTACCTTGGCAGTGTTTTTTTCAGAGGAGTGTAGTGTTGATAAGGACATCGCTGCACGTCTGCAAAAAGCAAATAGAGAGTATGGCGTACTTCAATCAAGATTATGGAGTCAACAAGGAATAAGAATAAAGACTAAAATCAAAGTTTACAAATTAAAGCAGTCGTTTTGCAACTCTTCTGTATGGATCACAAACGTGGACGCTATATAGAAGAAATATTCAGGATCTAGAAAGATTTTACCGTTGCTGTCTGCGTCAAATAATAGGAAAGAGTGACAAACATAGAAGTTCTGCAAAGATCTGCAATAACAGGAATTGAATACATGTTGACTAACAGCAACTAGAGTGGGTAGGTCATGTCGCAAGAATGGATGAGAGACGTTTACCAAAACAAGTGCTATACGGTCAGTTGTTAGATGCACCAAGAAAAGCTGGTGGTCAGAAGTTGAGGTTCAAAGACACTTTAAGACACAATCTACAGAATGTCGGTATTGATAAATTGGGAAATGATAGCATGTGTCCGTTCAATGTGGAAGAAAAATATGAGATTAGGCTTAGATCGTTACAAGGAAGGTAGAATTGACAAACTTGAAGAAAAGAGATTAATGCGTCACAACTATACACCACAAAACTTGGCTACTGGTACAAAGAACGTTTGTAAATCTGTCATCGAGTATGTTGTTCCAGAATTGGACTTTTTGCACATGAACATGCTCATCAAAGACAAATTGTATATAATAGAAGTCGTGAACTCATTGTTGAGTAGCGAAAAAGAAGAGAAAGAAAGGAAAGAAAGTGTGTGTGTGTGTGTGTGTGTGTGTGTGTGTGTGTGTGTGTGTGTGCATGTGTGCATGTGTTACATACATGTATGTGATAAATAATTGCTCTCAATATGATATGAATAGATGTTAGATTCATACAGAATGAGTCCAGTCCTCACAGATACCCAAGAAAAGTGGAAAAGACTAACTGAGTCAGAAATACAGGATATCTGTTGTATTGTTTAGCAATTTCATACTTCTTTTGCACACAGGCATTGTGTTGGCATCGCTTTCTCGACTATAATGTCATCTTATCACAAAACTCAGTCAATACAATATATGAAGGATAAGGTACTGAATTGTAAAATAATGTGAAGTTTGTATATATGTGCACAGCTACTGGTAAACAAATTACTGAGCTGAATTTACTTCACGATTAGGTTACCCTTCAGCTTGGTCAGCTCTTATGTTGGATGGCTGACATTGCTAGTACAACATACAATTGCTGGAGTTGTAGACACATTGAAGCGAAGGAAACGTCAGTGGAAACTGAGGTATTTGTTGATAGAGAGACTTCAGAGGAGCTCAGTGATCGAGAACAGTCTGAGACAACAGAGAGTGCTAATAAAGTAATTTCACTGTCAGCGTGTTTACTATGTGCATTACAGGAAGTTTAATGATTGATTTTTGTAGGATACATTTGTACTTCCAAAGACACCCTGGCAGTTTGCTCAAGGAGCAGAAATTTTAGCACTTGCTGTCCAAGATGCGTTGAACAAGGAAGCTATAGTAATGTGAACACACAAACACTTCTGCGCTTTAGTCTTGTGTCATCAGTCTTTTCACATTGTAGCATTCAGCAGCTGCAGGATCACTTGATTTGGTTGAATGCTTTGGGATGTGGGATCAACTTCAGTCAGTTCAATATCTAAGTCTCTACCAGGTTTGTTTTGGTTATCGTTATCGTTTTGTTTTTCTGCTTTTGCGATTTATTGAGATATTTAGAGTTGTCGGGCATCTGAGTATCTGCAGTCCTTGATAAGAATAGCACAAAATAATGCAAACGTATCACTACTTGCTTATTTATTCCATCAACGTCATCATCTGCAGCAATCCAGAACACTGGGGCCATTGAGAGAAAGCAACAAGCGACATTTGGAAAAATTTGAGGTCTGTAAGTGTAGAGGTTGGCTACTTGGTTATCACACAGTAACACGTCTTAACTTTATTTATTTACATTCAGAGGCTTAATTAATCTACGTGTAGAATGATGGCCTTATCAACAAGTTGTTATTTTGAATTGAAAATTTATTGAGCTTCTTGTTGTTTGTATAGAAAACCTTGTTAGATCTAACTCTCTAATTTTAAGTGACATCTAATATTCAGATGGTGACAAATCACAAATTGTTGTAGTCGCCAGTGGCCAGTTCATGCACAGCCAACTACGTATACTGATTTTTTAGACAGGGATGAGACAGCTGAGATAATTAAACAATGTGATTGCATCACAGAATTCTTCACGGGAGAAAGGCAAAGTTCTCTCCAAATGATTACAAAATCTTTGTGGCTGTGCGTACAGCACACATATGTGTATATAAAACCAAATAGTTGGCGATGAATGAAAACTGTGTTCTTTACATGCTGTGACTGTGAAGCATGACATCTTGAAGACTTCTTGGTCAGTCCCTGTTAACTAATCAATCGACTTTGTATTGTCTTGCTCCTGCAGGAACTGAGGGCCTGTATGTTATGTCACTTATGTGTTTTAAATTAATTATCAGAACCATATTTGTCACAACTGAGTAAATGGCCAGCTGATAAACTTTTTGCTGGCTCTATTGCTAGTGGCTAGTTAGCACAAACTGAACTTAATTAAATTAGAGGGTTGTTAAAGTAGTGATATACTATAGTATAATGTGTTGTGCTATTAGACTTATCGCCGCATGCAAGTTGGAACAAACCATTTTGACTTGTTTTCTGCCATGCCAGCATCTTTTTGTTTTGTTATGTTACAACACTCGCCAGACAGGTTAGCTGCTATGCCATGGTGATGAGTAGCCATTTAGTTTAGTTAAGTTTTATGTAATGCAGGAGATGTTTGTATGGCAGCATTGTCATGCCAAATCAAGTTAAAAGTACAGGTGAGTGAGCAGTTCTCTTTATCATTTTTCTTACTCTAGTATTGAATTGAAATGAAACATCCTGTCTGTTAGATGGTGATCTTCCTTCCATTGCTCGGGCTGCTGTTGATCCTGCACGGCTGAAGAGACTGCTAGGAGACTTTGAACTTTACAAGAGGGATCGTGAACAGCATTTGCTGCAATGCGACTTTTTGTTTGAGTCACAAGTGCAAAGTCAAGTAAGTGATGTCTAAGGAAACATCAAGTGGTTGTGTAATATGATACATACCATTATGTCTAAATGTACAATGGGAGCACTTAGAAGAGAAGGAAGAAGATACTTTATATTTACCCCAGAGTGACAGATCCTTAATTGGACATTAAGAATGGTATAGACTGTTGCAGATGCTGTAGTTGATTTTTCACATGTTATTTAGGGTAGTGATACAAAGTCTAGTGCAGTAGAAATCGCAATGAAGAATGGAGAATTGCTTGAGGTGAGAATATTGAGGAGAAGTAGGCATGTTTGATATATGAAACTGGGAAGAGCTGGTGTGGTGTGGTGTGTGTGTGTGTGTGTGTGTGTGTGTGTGTGTGTGTGTGTGTGTGCGTGCGTGCGCGTGCACACGCTCGCGCACATGTCATGCGCATGCATCAATGTATGTATAGCTTATTGCATGTGTACAGGTGCTGCTTTGCTCTTACTTTGTTTTGTCATCTCTGACATTCAGGTACGGTTTGCTGAGTTTGTATTGTCTCTAAATGCGTACTTTGAACCTCTGATCAGTCAGCTGCCTAAGCCTTCGACGTATGGCACTGCTACTAGTGTGCTGTTCATAGTTTTATAACTAAGTTTTTTTGTATAGCTTGGAAGATGTTAGTGCAGTTGTGTTGTTGCTTGACGAATGGCTTCTTCGACTTCCTGTAGAATGTATAAGTTGGCTGTCTGTTCCATCCACAGTTGCTGTGACAAGGGATGTCTCTCTTCAAGTTTTTTACTATCGACTTCGTGACACAATAGAAGAAGGTGACACATGTGTTTGTTGGCCAACAAAACAAATATCTTTCAATTGACACACCGTGTTTAATAGATTTGCCACAAGAGCCAGCAGTTTTGAATGCCAAGAAGAGTAAAGCTGGTGTAACACCAAGACCTGACAAAAGCAAGGATGGAGATAGGAAGAAAGAAAAAGTGGTAAACATTTATGTCAGTGGTGTGTGAGTTAAGTTTAATGGTTTAATTATTTATTCACAGAGCAGTGTTCCGCCGCCAAAGGTTGCACCATCAAGCATTTCAGTGGATATGAGCAAAGTGAAATGTGTGTTGTAATTAAGAAAATATTTATTGTAGTCTGTGGTTTGAATAAAGGATATGATGGCTTATAATTGCTAGTGAAGTTATGTAAGTATTGAGAAAGAGAAAATATTACCATCATTGAACAAGAGGCAAAAACTAACTAACCAATGAGAGGCCAAAACTTCTTGACTTTATACAATTAGAGTGATTTTATTGTGTGACTAGATGTGTTGACTGCAATTCAGTGGGGTGTAGGATCAATTAGGGAGACTTTGAAATATTGGCATAGTTGTAATGATAATTGTAATTTTTTTATTTATATGCAAAAATTGTTGCTATTTAACATAGTTTTTATGCATTTTATATAGTACAGTTAGTTATTGTCTACGTATTGCAGATATATTAGATCCTTATGCCGACACTGACATTCAGTCTGATAATCAGATGGGTGTGTTATCACCACAAAATGAAGAGAATGTAGTGTCTCAGGTTCAGAGTACTATCAAGAGTTTGGGGCAACTGTCTGTCAAATGGAGTGGACAACTCGGAAGAGACTTGATACCGAGGTACACCAGTGTTTGCATAGAAAACATATAGACATTGACAATGTAGTTGTTGGAGTTTAGTTGCATGCATCGTGTGTTGTTGTGTTTAGTTATCAACAATGGCGAGATGCTCTTGCAACCTGTTCATCATTCATCATGTTTGGTGCAGAGAAATTGCTTGGCTATTATCCACCTCAAAGAATTTCAGCTCTGGACTTATCTGGTATGTGTACAAGCTTGTGTTGTTGCTGCTTGTAGCATTCATATTAGGATCTTTGTGTTAGGTTGTAGGGTTGCTGTGTTAGCCGACAAAGCACACACGAGTGCTAGTTTTCTCAAACAGTCAAAGCTTGATGCAGACAAATAGTTGGTTTTTATTATGTATGTCAGTTGCTGTGGTCATCTCTAATCAGGTTGATTGGTAACCCTAGTGAGGATAGCCTGAGTCTGGAGGGCTCTGTTGAGACAGCACTGTTACTGTCATTGAGTGGTGTTGGATCTGTTTTTATCAATCAGTATTCATCAACTCCTAAAGACAATTGTCAATTTCTATGTGACTGGCTTCAAGGTAATGTGAATACTTTATTGCAATCTGCATGGTCATAAACAGGGAAAATAAAGTGACGACAAGGAGACAGACAGTTGTAAATATCTTTGCCAGTCAGCCAGCTAGCCAGCCAGCCAGCCAGCCAGCTATGCATGTTAGTGATGCTGTACTAGTTTTGATGACTTATTCATTAGACAACTAAGACAGACAGACCAGACAGACAGACCAGACAGACAGACAGACAGACAGACAGACAGACTGATGAATGAAAGTATGCATGCAACAGCTGCCTGGCAGCTTACTGGGCATCATAACATTCTTAAATTCTGGGGGAGTTAACTATTCTTGATAGGAATGGCTACTGAAGGCAAAACTGTCGGTGAAGCCCTGAATAGTTGGCGAGAACCAAATTCACTTGATCAAACTCATCCTTCTGAAACTGCAACTGAAGAAGAGGCTAACCCCGAAGGCACAACACAATTGAAGAAATCATTCAGTCAGAACAATCAACAGAACATAAACAGCAAGACATATAATATTGTCCTCTATGGGTTGCCTCAAGTTGTATTCAAACCAAGTAGTTAGGAAGGAATTGCTATATACCGTACACAAAGACAGAACTCAACTATAGTATTCATACATGCAATAGTACTCATGATATACAAGTATTGTTTGCCTTGTGTCATTTTAAGTTAAACCAACACTGTAGATTCTTACTGTACTGTACTGTACCAGGTAACTGTTCGCGGTCTACAAGTGAACTGGCTTAGCATCCTCCTAATCAATCAACCCATGCATCTTGGTTGTAATTCTAAGCTACATGAAATACTAGCTTTTGTCTTTGACTACACCAACTTGTGCAGCTCTCACTGTTCTCCCATGCAGTAGATATCCTGTTTTCAAAACCATTGATATGGATCCTGGCATTTTGTCCTCTGCTTCTTGATAGAGCATCGCCTCGTGAAAGTTCGGATCAAATTTTTCTCCAAGTGGGTTTGTCTTCACTAAACCATTTCTGGCAAACACTTGCAGTAGCAATCCTGTTGTCATCTGGACGCCATCATACAACTGCTTGACACTTTCATTGCCTTGTACCAAAGGGTCGGTTTTCATGCTTTCTGTCGCCAGTTCCAACGTGTCGGCAACGTCCAGTAAGTCTTTGGCAAAGCTCTGAATGCCAAACAACTTGGCATCTTCGACCTGTTTTCTGTACATCTTTCTCACATTCTCTGTCTCCGCTAGACATCGTTTGTATTTTTCGTCCAACTGTTGGACCAGTTCTTCTAGTTTGAGGATCTTTTCTTCGTCTTCACATTCACGTGGCGTCTCTTCTGCAGTTGCTGTTGCATCAGCTTTACCCTCTGCTGCTGCTGAGCTTTCTGTTGACTCTGGCTCCCTATTAATATCACTAACTGCACGAAAACGAAGAAAATTTAGAAAACGTTTTGTGTTCAATGAAGGTTTGATTCTCTGACAAACATTGCGGACTATCATTACGAAAAGTTGAGATTAATGACAGGAAGCAGTGCACGAGAGCGGTCTCGGTCTGGAGTTCGAGGCCTTAACTAGATCCCGGATTTACTGTAAGATGGCGGCTACAACTACAGGAGTTCAACAACTTCTCGCTGCTGAGAAGAAGGCAGCTGAAACTGTATCAGAAGCAAGAAGAAGTAATTTTACACAATGAGAGCTCTCAAAAGTCGAACATATGTTGCATTTTGCGATGTTTTTCACAGGAAAGGCAAAAAGACTGAAAGAAGCTAAAGAAGAGGCAGTGCGTGAAATAGATACATACAGAAAGGAGAGAGAAACTCAATTTCAACAGAGAAAGACGCAAGTATAACGCTGTGCTGATTTTGCCATGACCGTCACGTGATTACATGATCATTATCATGTGGCTGTAGTTGCTAGGATCGAAGGACGACTTCAAGGCTAAGGTAGAAGGGGAAACTGAGGAGAAGCTGAGTGAGCTTGAGAAGCAATATAATGACAACAAAGACCAAGTGATTGTACGTATGCTGGAGCTTGTGCGTGACATCAAGCCAGAACTGCACAAAAACTTCAGGACGGGAAAGGAAGACTGAAAAAGGGTTGAATGTACTTTTTTGATTTCCTTGTACAAGTAGCAATCTTGTTCAAGACTCGTGTATTCACTGAGAGTAGAAGTCCAGAGATTTGGTGTTGATATTTGTTATTTAGTTAATTAATTAACTGTATTGACAAGAGAAGCATTGTTTTTGTGGGTGGCTTGTCTACGTTTTGTTACTGATGATTAACTTTATCAAATGCACTTGAAGTCAGCTGTTGGAACCGGAAAAGACATTAATATCAGCCAATATTGACATTAATGTCAATAGGCAGCTCCCCGACCATTTATCAGTGTAGTATACACTGGTTGGTTCTAGGCAGTCTATTCAAGTCATCATTACCTTGGTACACGTAAGATCTAAAAATACAATAGATAATATTAGGAAAGAACCGTATTTAGCTACCTAAAGCCCCTAAAAATAGTTACAAGATTGGGTTAGAGGGCTTTGTAGCACTTTGCTCAAAGTAAATCTAGCGATTCCTTTTTGCAGAGTACCTACTCTAGTATAGATCTACAGACATACATATGTACACACAACAATTGCAAATTGAACTAACCTCTAGTAGGCGAAAACGAACGAAGTGTGGCAGTACTGTCCATACTGTACATGTACAGTGTCTCTGCAATCCACACTGCGATGCTAGTGTCTACATCAGAGCTGTATATACGGCTGTGGTCTAGAGATGTCCAGGTATGCCTAGATATAGCTGTACATTTTTTACTGTAACTGTCAGTTGCATGTTGTTCGCACGCCTACGTGCTATTTGTTACATCCGGGATGTGTTTCCGTACCGTTACTGCTGATGTTGGCACCACCGGAAGTATGGAGTCTTCAAGGTGTCGCGAACTTGCTCTCGAAGGAGAACGCCTTTGTCGAACTGGAGACTGGAAGTCTGGCGTGATTCATCTTGAGGCGGCACTGCAAGAACGTTGCAGCGAGGCATCGACACTCTGCTTCGTTTACAGTCAGCTGGGTACAGCCTGTTTCTACTTGAGGGACTACGAAAAGTCTCTCGAATATCATCGTCAAGATGCCATGCTTATGAAACGAGCTGGAGACCGTACCGGCGAGGCTAAGGCCTACGGAAGTTTGGGAAACGTGCTGAAGGCAGTCGGTCGTTTTGATGAGGCTGTAGCGTCATTTCATCGTCAGTTGGCACTTGCACAAGAAGTGGACGACAGGGTGAGTGTAGTAGTAGTCGTTACCAGGACACAAGACGTTTACTGTTAGCATTCGTGTTCACCGCAATTGGGACTGCAAATGTAGTTGAATCACGCGATGTGGTTTGCACTTTTTTGCAGGTTCGGGAGAGCAAGGCGTTTTACAGTCTGGGCAATGTGTATCATTCGAAAGGCAAAGACGCGGCCAACGGGTTACAATTGGATCCCGGTCAATATCCGGTTTCTGTGCGAGAGGCTTTGCAGAATGCAGCCTGTTTCTATGAGTGAGTGTGCATGGCACGTATCTGCGTTTTGCAGTCGATGAATGTATCATTAGCGGTCATTATGTTCGGGGAACTGTTGTCTGCATTTTTGAATCAGTCAGCCGCATTGAACAAGCTAATGTTTTGAGGTGTGCTAAATATCTGGAGGTGGGCTAGATTAGTAGCATTAGCGGAAACTGAGGCATGACTGGAGGATGTAACGGTGTCTTAGCGTGTGAAACGTCTGATTTTGTCAACCCACACTGGGAAAATGAGGCTTGTTAGAACAACGACGTGGGATAACTAATTAACATCTCTTGTTGGTTGGTTGAATAGAAATGGTACTTGATGACCACAGTGGCCCACTGCTAACCAAATTCTTGCAACAACCATGACCTTTTGCACTTACCATATGTAATTTATGTTGAATTTCGCTTTCTGTTGTGGTTTTTGTTTCAAGACTGGAATAGTCTTTCCGTTTTTGGTGATGCAATAGTGTTGAGTTATTGGTGATGGAATTGTACATGGTGAGGAAACATTTTGAATTTGATTATGTCAGAATACTGGAATAGAGTGGAGTAGCTGGATTATAAGAGAAACTGTGAGATCCTTTAGATCATATATTGAAAATCATGTTATTTACTTATTTAATTACATCAGCTTATACTGTAATAATAATGTAACAGTCTTATCATTGTTTTCTAAAATTGAATTTACAGCTGAATAGTTTTCTATGATTCATTTTGATGAAATGTCAGAGATGATATAAGATTGCTTTGGTTGTAGAGCGAGCTTGCAGCTTGTTCAAGAGCTTGGTGACAGGGTAGCTGAAGGTCGAGCTTGTGGCAATCTTGGAAACACACATTACCTGTTAGGCAACTTTGAGAGAGCAATAAAATATCACACTACAGTGAGAACAGAGCAACAGTTCTTCGTGCTTTGTCACATTATGTGTGTGTGTATGTGATCAGAGGCTAGAGATTGCTCAAGAGTTTCGAGATTACTCGGCAGAGAGAAGAGCTTGCACAAATCTTGGAAATGCATATGTTTTTCTTTGTCAATTCAATGCGGCAGCAGAATATTACCGGTCAACTACATAGTAGCTTTGTAGTAATCAACTATGAAATATTACGATGTGTAGTAAAACTCTTCTTGTTGCTCTTGAGACAAAAGACAGAGAAGTTGAAGCTCAGGTTTTATTCATGGTAGAGTATACCTTGTGGACGTGTTGACATTTGTCTTACATTTTAGGCTTGCTATAGCCTGGGTAACACATACACGTTACTGAAAGACCATGCAAAGGCTATTGAATATCATTTGAGACATTTGGACATAGCACGAGAACTCCATGATAGGTCGGAGGTTTTATTTGTCTGCATGTTGTAGAAACTTCATAGGGATATATATGTATATACAGGGTTGGTGAAGCACGTGCATGTTGGAGTCTAGGCAATGCATATACTGCTATGGGCAATCACAGACAGGCATTTAACTATGCCACTACACATTATCAGTTGGCAGTAGAGGTTGGTTGTATAATTGCATTCGTTTTCCAAAATGTAAGAATTAAATGTTTAGTCAAATGATGTGAATGGTGTTGAGAATGCCAAACAGAATCTGACAGAGTTGAAGAGACTTCTAGGTATTCCTCTTTCTTCATCACCGGTTCCTATTCGAACTGAAGGCATCAGTAAATTGCAACCCGGATGGTAAGAAATAGGTTGTAGGTGTGTGTTTTAATTTTAGATGAATTGCCTGTGTTACTGTTAGGGATGGGCAAATGGATGATCGATTAAATACAGGTGAGATAAGAACTTTGTTTGTTGAAGGGATCATGCTAAACACAATATTTTGTCATAGAGGCAATTGGACATCAACATTTACACGATGTCAATGGAGACACAGCAGCAGCATCTGTACATATCCAGTCAAGTGAACATTGCATTCAAACTATTGGCAAAAATTGCCCAAAGAAAGCGTTTTCGTCGAGTGAGAAAGATTCGCTGTCAGACAATTCATATGATAGCCAGCATAGATGGACAGATGGGGGCAGTCCAAGTGCAAGTGGGGCAGTGCATGCAAATGGTCCAGTTCATGCAAATGGACCAGTGCAAGCAAGTGGACTGCCTGGTGTTGTTTCTCAACTGCCTGCTGCAAGTGCAGCATCATTTCCTAGAGAGAGATCTATGACTGGAAGTGACTCGGAGAATGGGCAGTCTTTCAGTGTTACCGACAGCTTTATTTGTTTGCTTTCCAACAACCAGGGCCGTAGGATTGACGATCAACGATATTCGTGGCCAAGGGAGCCGTCGGTAAACAGCTCTACAGATGAGACTCATGCAACAGATCAGGCCTGTGGTTTAGACGATTCCTTTCTTGATATGTTGATGCGATGTCAAGTATGTGAGTTTGTGTGTCATGGTGTATCATTTGTGACGATTTCCATTGCTTAGGGAAATCGATTTGAAGAGCAGAGAAGTGCACCTCCTCTACCTTTTTCTTCTGCTCAAGTACCAGGTAGGACAATTCCAGACGAGGATTTCTTCAACATGATTGTACGCTTACAATCACAGAGACTGGAAGATCAACGAAGCTCTGATCCATTGTGATTATGATATTTTGTTGAAGCTGTATATATATCTAGATGCGGTAGTGTAAGAGTTTAGTTAGCAATTTAGCACAACAGGAGAAAGTCTAATTCCCAGCATGAAAGTTTTGTATTTATATTGTCGTTATCTTTTATTTACTCTTATGTGACCAATGAAAGAGTTTTACAGATTGATACAAACTGCCACAATGTTACCACGCTGCCAATAATTTGTGTCATGCATATGTAATATCTGCAAATTTGGTGGCATGATAGCTATAGCATTTACTCTAGTTAGAATGTCACTGAAATTTTATGTATGTAGTCTCTTGCACAGCCCCTCTTAAGAGACTAATTTATATCCCAAGTTTGATGTAACTAACTACTTAACTAGATTTGGCGAAAGTCCTCAACCGCGCTGGATGTTTCGAATGCCATCATTGCGCACGCTCCGTTTCTAGAAAATGACTGATGAGACCGATTCTCGTTTCATTCGTACGATAAACAGGTTCTTCGATTGGGTAGCGGATGACGAAGAAGAGGATGAAGAGATCGTGAGGTGACTTCAAGTTGTCTGTCTCTCGCATACGTGGATATAAGTTGTCTTGGTTTGCAGAGTACACGTAGAACATTACATACACGACAGATCTATAAAAGAACGTCTCTACATCTTCATGATTCGCGACTTGACGACTAGTGCGTTACTTGAATAGCTTAATCACCTTACTGACTGTGACTCGAAGGGTTGTTTCAGGTTTCTGGCTTAGATTGCTCCGATTTTTTGTGAAATTTGCGTCTTGTATTCTGTTTGTGGCTGTGGCTATAACAGGAAAACCTTACTGGTAAGAGTGATAGACATGCATGCAGCTTGGTCATCATTACTCAGCACCATGAGTGTACGGTACACATCCTCAGCTTTTGTTGTTATTAATAAATTAATTAATTTAGTGCTGAAGATGGGTTGACTGACGCCGAGCCGAGAGAGAACTGCAGTGAGTATCTCAACTTGGTTTGGGTCGAAAGACCCATATACTTCTGGGGATTGCAGGTAAGTGTCATGAATTGACGTGTCTGTCTGTATGGTCAGCCATTAATTAATAATATTTTTTGAAATAATTTTTTAGATATAGGTTTATATAATTATAGGTTTATATAATTATAGGTTTAGTTATATAATTAGTTAATATTAAACCTATAATAATTATAGGTGTAATTAATAATTATTAGTTTCATTTCTGTCTACTATGCTTGATAGTAATGTGTTTTCAATAATAGTGGACTTATGAAGTATTTTGGTGGTCAGTCTTCTTTACTACATTATACAGTTGAATTTGATTATTTGAACAATTCTAAATTGCAAATTGTATACATATTTACTAATAGATACAACAAGTACCTTTGATGTGTAGAGTGATATCAATTAATTACTCTTGTTCTGTTCTAGTTTGTTGTTGCTGTTCTGTGTCTACTGGAATCTGCTCTTCTCATCTACATTCATTATTCGGTATGACTTGTGATTGTGTGTGTGTGTGTGTGTGTGTGTGTGTGTGTGTGTGTGTGTGTGTGTGTGTGTGTGTGTGTGTGTGTGTGTGTGTGTGTGTGTGTGTGTGTGTGTGTGTGTGTGTGTGTGTGTGTGTGTGTGTGTGTGTGTGTGTGTGTGTGTGTGTGTGTGTGTGTGTGTGTGTGTGTGTGTGTGTGTGTGTGTGTGTGTGTGTTTCTACAGTGAAAATGGGCATATTACGAGTTTCTGTTGCAGGGAGGCAAGATATGGGCTGTATTTGACATCTACATTGTGCTTGACATCTTGGTTGGAGTTCCATTTTTGTTACCAGTATGTTGTCATTTTTTTTGTATAGAGTTATACGATAGAAATGTAACAAGGGAGGCATTATATACAAAGTATAAATGTATGCTGTTGTGTTTAAGATATTTTATTGGCCATTGTGGAAACTTTGGGTGCCATCATACCTCAATTGTTGGTCTGCTAAGTATGTCATTGAAAGAATGTTTGTAAGAAAGCAAGGCTTTTAGTTACCAGATGTCTTGAACATTGTGATATAAATATTTATGTGTCTCTTTAGTTTGATCTCCATCGGTCAAGCCAAAGCCATCGCTATGCTCGTGAACGGAAGCTGCTCATGTTGTTACTTACTGTTGTCTGTCTGATGTTTACAAGGTTAGAGTTTATGGGTACAGTACTGATACCAGTAAACAATCATCACCAGTGAGTTTTCACATTAATACAGATGAGAGTTTAACTGTAACTAAATGTGTTTTACATGGATTCTCATCTGAAATCAGCGAACTATTTAACTGCTTTTTAGAACACGCAGTTAGCCTGTAGACAATAATGGGTGGTTTTTGATAGCATTGAAAGTAGCTGTTAGTATGTGTTACTGTGTAGTTTAATTGTTTGATTGATTTGTAATGTTGTATACTATACTGTGTATATATGTTTTGCAGCGCATGTACTATTCACCATTTGCAGAAGGTTGATAAGCCTGGTGAACGCTGGGACTTCTTTGTCTCAATTTGGTTTATTGTGGTGACATTCAGTACAGTCGGCTATGGGAAGATTGCTCCTGAGATGTGGTCCAGCAGACTGTTTGTTATTATCATCATCATTGTGGCTCTTGTTGTTGTACCCAAACAGGTATAATGGAGCGTTTTCTGTAGAACATGTCAAAACACCTGACAATTTGTTGTTGTAATAAATTTTTTGAAAAACAAATTAATTGACAATTATTTTTGGCTCATCTGAGTTATACTTACCAGTCACAAACTAATCAGTTGGTTGAGTGTATGCTTTTGTGCTGGTGAGTAACACTTTTTGTGTCAAGGTGAATGATTATCTTGAAATTCGCAAGTCTCAGAAACAGCACGGAGAAGCAACTGCATTTGCCCTTGCTGGACGTCATGTTGTTGTATGTGCTACAGAGTTACGGCAATCAGACTTGAGAGACTTTCTAGCTGAATTCTTTGCTTACAAAGAGAAAGTGCAGGAATTCACTGTTGTTGTTCTTTCACCTAATGAATTGAGTGAAGAACTGAAGCTTCTAATTCAAGTGCCGTTGTGGTCAAAACGTGTTCTATATCTACAAGGCTCTGCTCTTAAAGAGCAAGATTTATTGAGAGCCAGGTAGGCTTTTGTACAATACATTGGAACATTATACTGTAAGTGTTTAGTTAACATTGTATCTGTTGGTGTAGTTGTCTGCCTTCTTGCTTGCAGCTCACTATGGCATAGCAATGTCATTGTTTTTGTTAATTCTTAGTTTGTATATTGTGGGTACAAGAGTGATCAAAATTTTAGTGATCTAGCTTGTATGGACTTGAAAATTCATAACTGTGCTTTTGCGTTAATTATGTATGAACAATTGATACAATAGCCTTTTCTGTATTGTTATACATATCATATGTATTGGCTTGCATTTTAGTCATGCTTGGTTGTGTCGTGATTAGAGTACGTGATGCTGAGGGCTGTTTTCTGTTGGTGAACAGGAGAACTTCTGATAGAGATCGAGCTGTAAGTTGTTTGGTTTATTCCAGGAAAAATCACAATCCTTATTGGTTTGATTACATACTGCTAGGATCAGCGTACTGTGTTACGAGCATGGTCTATTTATGACATTGCTCCAGACACGCCTCTCTTTGTGCAAATTCTGAAGCCAGAAAACAAGCCACTTGTTTCATTTGCTAGTCAGTTTGCTAGTTGTTGTTTTATTGCCAATGTGCATGTCGACTGTTTGATTGCTGCAGATGCAGTGTTGTGTGAAGACCAACTTAAATATTCTTTGCTGGCCAACAATTGCTACTGCAAAGGGATTTCAACACTTGTAACTATTCTTCTCCATACATCTAGAGAAAAGTACAGTTAAAGTTGTTGTGTTTGTTGTTTGTTTGCTTACAGTTTTTGAATATAGAGCTGGTTCACGTGCGATTCCTTGGCATAAACTATATGGTAGCTGTTCTGGAAATGAGATATACAGTGTTGTGCTGGGGGATAGTCGAGTTTTCAGAACATTTGCTGGAAAGAACTTTTTGTTTACTTCAGTCATGTCCCGTCGCAAGTATGATGTGTGTGTGTGTGCATGTGTGCTGCTTGACCTGTCAATTAGTCTAGTTTACTTTTGTTCAACCTAGATACTAGACACACAGTGACGCACACATGCACACACGCACACACACACACACACGCGCGCGCGCGCGCGTGCTTACACAAGGATGTATGCTGTAACTGGTAATGTGTTTTGGTAGATATGGAATCACTCTTATTGGTGTTCGTCGTGGAAGTTCAAATGACATCCTTCTAAATCCAGGTCGCCGTTTTGTGCTACACTTTGATGATGTGTGTTACTACCTATCTATTGCTCGAGAGGAGAACTCAAAGTTTATTACGGAGCAAGAAGCTCTGCCTCATGTTAGGCCGGCTTTGAGACGAACTCTTGCTTTTGCTGGTACTTTGGCAGTGGACATGACGATGTTAAATAATATCTCAGAAAATGCAGAGCAGGATGTAATCCAAGGAAGAGAAACATCTGCTATGGAAACAAGTTCATCACATCCTCATGAAAGAGAAGGCTTACAGTCTTACTGCCAATATGTAAAAGCATCTATCCCTGATGATTCTGCTCTTCCATCAGATGAAGTTGTTAGAGATTTGCATCGCTTGAGAGCCTTAGCAGTAGGGAAGGGATCAGGAGCAGGAAAGAAAAACAAGACTAAGAGAGAAGTAGAGCACTTTGAGGGTCCTAATGTTGATAATGTGAAGCAAACTACGGGAGTTGTAAGTTCACTAATTACATCAACGATGCACTTTGGAATGACTGCAGTACCTACTGCTGTGAATGCTGGACAACGTGATGACACAGAAGTTCATGATGAAATTGTTGAAATAGACAGGGTCACCCACACAGATGTCAGCCATATCTCAAGAGACTTTCATGGAATGGATGCACTGGATGTAAAAGCAGAAGGCCAGCGAAGGAAACAGGATTTTCTTTATTTTCCTAGTCATCCTGCTGCTCACCATGGTAGTCTTGCATCTCTTTCAAGTGGGCATGGCTCTGACAGGGCAAGTCGAGCTAGTAGTAAAAAACTCAGTCATGGTGGCAGTCAAAGTTCAGTGGCACTTCCACCCAGTGTTATTGCTCCTGTGGCATTAGACGATGTGATAGAAGAGCATGAAGAGTTATCTGATGATGAGAGGGAGGAGCTTCAAGATCTTGAAGTAGGAAGTTTGTCAGACAGTTCAGGCATAGTTGATGATCTTCCACAACCAGAAGCAGGCATTCCATGGGTTTCACCAATGGAGTAAGTGGTAGATGAATATGATATGATGTACTTGTATATAACTTTGTGCTTTTGTCAGGTACCGCAAGGGTGTACCATCACAGGTACCTTACATCGGCATGCAACCACTGCAGTGTTACCTGCTGCCAGAAACAACACCATTGTGTTGTTTGCATCTCACTAAGGTCAGCTGATGACATACTGTGTGTTTTAAGTTTGGAAATAATCTGATATATTAGCCTTGTGAGCACACTGAAGATAACCAATCAGTTATGACCAACTGGAAGACTGGAAGTGTTATTATTAGTGGATCATACACATGCAATGGAATATATCACTTCATATTGCCGCTTCGTGCTCACTACATTCCTCGTTGTACCCTCAGGCCAATAGTTCTCCTTCTTGAGAATGAGTAGGGCTTTTTCACAAAGTTTGTCTGTTGTGTGATGTTTATTTAATTTGTTGCTGCTAGACCAGACCAGAGATTTCTTGAAGCCATATCATGTTTTCCACAAATTTATTATTTGATTGGGTCTCCTAATGAGTAAGTCGTAAACAAGTACTATGGTTTTTATCTAATTATTGTAGTGTGTCTGTGCCCAGTATTGATGACCTACTAAGAGCTGGAATCTTATGTGCTCATACTATTGTTGTTGTACGGAATTATGATGTTGCATCAGAAGACCCAATGGCTGATGCCGGGAACATCATTGCTTTGCAGAAAATATTCAGGTGTTTGTTTTGTGATGACTGACTTTGTTGTTATTAATTAATGTTATTTGGGGAGTTCAGGATATTTCCTGAAACTAATGTAGTGACCGAACTTTCAACTCGTCAAAACATACGCTTTACAAAGTTCAGATGGAGTTGGACAGTTGGACAGAAAGTAGAATGTGATAATCCTTTGTCTTCTGCTTCAAGAACACGCTATGAAAGAGTAGGGATGAAATGCGCTCGTGTTGCACCTGCGTCACTCAGTAGAGATCACATGACTTACATGTTTCGTCCAGCCTTTGCTGCTGGCAATGTTTTTACTGCGAGCATGCTGGATACTTTGCTATATCAGGTAAACAAGTTGCTTATCAAAACGTGTGTTGACATAATTTGAATCATAGTTTAATATGTCTTAATTGTCAGACGCTTGTCAATCTACATGATGTTTTATATCAATGAGATTCTGTTAGCAGCCTAAATTATTTTGTTTCAGTGACTACAGGCATATGTATAACAACATATGATCAGAAGACTTGGTATTATTTATAAATAATGGCTTGAAATTGTGGCAAACTGGCAACTTGTTAACGACATTCATTTTACTTACATTTGCTGTACTGTACTAATTGTTTTGTTGCAGAGCTATGTAAAACCTTGGATAATCCCCCTTGTGGAGCAGCTGCTTGGATGTAGACAGGTTAATGGATCTGGGTTTCTTTGGCAGGTATGTATGTATGTACCTTAGCTGATGGGTAGTGCAGCATCACTCATATGATGTTATTTATGCTGTTAGATACCTGTAGATGGTAGTCTTGCTTCCTTGAAGACTTATGGACGTGTTTGCCAACGTTTGGCTCAGAAATTTGGCTTGTTGGTGTTTGGTGTTTATAGAACTGTACAGAATGATCAACGTCAGCAAAGGGTATACCACCAACTAATTATGTGCTGCTAAGTTTGCAGATTGTGATTCTTGTTTGTTACAGATTGATACCAGAATGCCATCGTCATGTGAAAAAGTGCTGAAAGATAGAATGCAGTATCTTGGCATCAGTGGAGAACGTATGTGCTGTCTTTCTTGGTTGGTTGTCAGTTATCGCACTTATTCTATGTCTAATTACAGCACCAGAGAGACGTGAACGTGGTGACAGTTTTGTATTAGTAAATCCAAAACCAGATCTTCAAATGCAATCAGGAGATCGTTTGTGAGTAAAATGCAAATGGTTTTGGGTTATTGTGAAATATTGTCTGCTTGTAATATAGATACGTAATTTGCCCTGGGAAATATGTTGTCTCTGATAATCCTGATGATGAGCCAGGCATTGGAGCAGCAGATGAGCATGCTCTTGGTGGTGATATGCCAGTACTACCCAGTTTTGAACCATTCGATGTTGAACTGAAGGGAAAGGAAAGTCCCAGGTCTTCTAGACTGATGTGGACAATCAGCCGTTTCCTATTTAGACGTCAGCGTCCACGGAACACTGCTTCTAAAAATAAAATTGAAAAACTAGAAGAAGAACGACAATATGAAGAGCAGGCATGGTCTGAAGAAAAGCAAAGATCTGTTGGAATGTACTCTGCGACGGCAGTATAAGTCATCACTTTTAGCACTATAGTGCCATACACTAGCAGACTCGTTGACCATTTTGATTTCTATTGAAATGTACGGTTTGTGCAACCATTGGATTTCTTGTTTTTTACACTGTACTAAGTTTTAAGTCACAAAAGATAAAAGTGGTTGTCTAGCGCCCCTGTGTAACGTGTTCTTGTGCTGTACACGTGTACATACACATACGTTATTATAATTACCCGCGACTACTAAAAAAAAAGTAGAGATAGGCGTCTATTGTAAGAACATAGACTGATTTTTTGTACAGCAATCCTCGTAAGCTATTCAGCAATGCTATAAGACATGCCGTACTCTGCCTACGACCTCAAACAGCTCGCTGAATGAAATGCAGACCAGAGAAAATGCGTCCATGTTTATACGGGACAACGTTTGTATCCCGTATAAATTGACTGCAGTATGCTTCAACCGTTAGCGGTCGTCTGCTTTGCTGCATTGAGTTTAGCAGCCAGTTTGGGCTTTTTCTGTATTTTTAGTGACGTGTCAATACATCGATATGCGCTCTCATTCGCTGTATCTACCGCGGTTGTTTATTGGTCTTTGAAGAGAAAATCTTTGGATGTTGGAGGAGCAGCGTGGGCCTTTGTTGTTGGCTTCATTCTGACCTTCGCTAATGTTACGTTCTGTGTTACTATGCTTACGTTCTTTGTAACTTCTTCGAGACTGACGAAATGGCGTTCCTCTAGTAAGGGCAAACTGAGTGAAGAGGAAGGTAAGGCTAGTCGGTCGGTCGGTCGGTTTATTAATAGGTATCACAGGTACTAACATTAGATGCAGAATCTGAACGCATAAGTTTGTATAATACTTGTAGTTACGTTAGCTACAGTAATACTAACTTATACTAATTCATTATACATGCACACTGAACTGCTGGGATTGTTGTAATTGACGAAAGGGATGTGTTGTTATGTTGCTGAAGTTTATAGGCACAGCTGCATGCGCCACTAATATTGCTCTCTTAGCACCTACAACATGTACTATTGTACAGTTAAAAAATGTCTAATTCTTGAAATCATATTTGAACAAAATCTTAGATCTTGAGCTTTTCTGTAATTAAAAACTTTATAGATAATTACCTTCAATGAGTACATTTACAGACTTTGGAAGTCATACAACACTTACTGAAATGGCTTTTTGATTTGCTGTTGTGTTGAGTGTGTTTCGTTTTTCATTGTACAATGCATGATAATCAAGACGTTACTGAATGATAATGGTGGACAGTGTAATCTTTACATTATTCAACTGGTTGCTTTGTGTAGGGACACAACGAAATCACATTCAGGTTCTTTGTAATGGTGGATTGGCAACTTTGGCTGCTCTCTTGTATGTTTGGTGTGCAGGAGCTAGTGAACGACATCTCCATTGGCCTCCTCAGGATTGTTCTGATCTCAGTGCCTTAGCTGTGCTTGTTTCACTGGGAAGTGTATGTGGTGACACTTGGGCATCTGAGATTGGCTCAGCTGTTCGATATGGAGAGCCACGGTTGATCACAAGTTGGAGAAAGGTTCCTGCTGGTACTAACGGAGGAATTACCGTGATCGGTACAGCAGCCAGTGCTTGTGGTGGTTTCATAGTAGGTGTAGCTTACTGGTTCAGTCACATGCTCTTTAGTGAACAGCAAATTTCAGCTTTTATTTGGTTGGGAATAGTTGCTGGTATTGTAGGATCAGCTGTCGATTCGGTGCTGGGTGCATTGTTCCAGTATTCTGGCTATTGTCCTGAACAGAAGAAGATAGTAAAACAGCCATGTTCTCCAGATATTATTCATGTATCTGGAATAAACTTGCTTAGCAATGATGCTGTAAACGTGCTATCATGTCTAATGACAACGATATGGTTAGTAGGTTTGGCAACTGTTTGGTATGTTATGTGATTCTGGAATTTTAAGAAAATTAATCTATTGATAATTACAACTGGTTGAATTCTAAATTTTGAAATTATGGAATTGGATAGGCAGTACATTATCGTCTCATAGTATCCACAAAGTGTATGATGTTTGTCAATTTTGAACTGTTTCGGTATTAATGAGACAGTCTTTTGATTGAGTACAATAATTAGAATCCAACAGTATTAACTCAGTGGTATTCTTTAGTGCAATGGTAGAGAGAGAACGGTTTTGTTGTTGGATTAGGTAAGGGGCACTTGCTACATATACATGTATGATGTACGGTACAGTACCAAAATGCTTTGATGGTTAGAAACTTGTAAATTGTGTGATTATCCATTATTTTGCTGTATACCACAAAGCTGCTACTTTTGCAGTCATAGAGTAGTGATCGTGTTTTAAAATTTAGTCTTCCTTTGGTATCTTGATTATACACCTAAACTTAAGACCAGATTTAAATTTGTCATGGCTGAAAATGCTTTCACTGAATCACACGTTGATAAAATTCTTGGTAGCTTGCTGTGCTTAGAGAAGCAATGGACAATGGAGAGGTGACAATTGTCCTAGCAGGTTTACTGACTTTTGGATTGTTTCTCAACTTTTGGATTGTTGCAAGAAAACGTGGCAAAACTGTAATGTCAAGTTAACTTCAAATTTTGACGTGATGATTTCAGACTAAGATATCATATTAGATGTTTTTCTACTGAAAGATCAAACGCATCGAAACGCCTTAAATTCTCTAATGAAATTCATTGCCCCTGCCAATTTTGCTTGCCAGAATACACTGATGATCATTTGGCTTCACATGCGGGAGGGCGGAAACTGTTGGCACTTTGCAATCTGCGATCGGTGGGAATGTCGCCTTATCCAATATGTGCAACGGAGGTGTAACCGGTAGGACCATTCTCTAGTGGTACTTGTGGTGTCTTTTAATGTTCTCGGTAACTTAATTAATGAGTAGTTTTGCCGCTCGGATATGCAGACTCCCAGCTTCCGCCAAAGGCGGGGTTATTGCTGCAGGCCTGCAGTGCAAGAGCACGCCTACACTGTTGCTGCAAACGAAAGCGTGTTCATCTAGGCACGAGCTGGATCTGCGTCATATTGATGGTGAGGCATGACGTTAGTGGTCACTGTGGGTTCAGAGACTTGCTCATGTGTGTAGGGTTTCCTGCTATTGTTGTTTTGTGTTGACATTGTCTCCGTTTTACTAGGCAATTAGTTTATTAATAATAAACTATAGACTTGGATTTTATTGAAAGCTCTACTATTAGCGATGTGTACTTAAAAGATTTGTAGTTAGGATTCCTTGCACACTTTAGCTGATGTCTCTAGATTGAGGACATCATATGCATAACCCAAAGGTGTTGTAGCGTTGAATAGGTGACAAATCCGTCTCTAGCAGAACCCGAGCAACTATCATAGTGAGGACGCAAGTACACAAAGCAGGTGTTTATGAAGTCATGTCTCATAAGTGAGGTCTTGACATGTAACTAATTGATGAGAATCAGTGCAACTACACACAGGAATAATCAGAGAAAATAATAGGAAACTTCTGTGACCACAAATTTCCTTGTAATACGCCAGTGGTACACTTGGATGACCTCTGTGGTGTGTAGGTTGTGATCCACAGTTGTAGTATAGCAGCGATGCCAGCTCTGTCTACTGTGTTTTGGACTGTTGGCTTACTGTTCATTGGCAATGGGCACTGCAATATCCAGCATCAACTGCGTCAAAAGATCACGGCAATAACTCGACTGGGTCAACAGGCATCATCTCTGACTTTTGTGTTTGACACAACGAGTAGCATGATTGATGATCGAGACGAAATTAGAACTGCTTCAACAGCTATTCTGAGAGAAGTAATGCAACGAGACAATGTCCCAGTAGATAACTTGGTACTGGTACCCTTTCATGATCCTGGTAAGTGCTAGCATGTTGGAATCTTTGTAAGCAATTATTAGTATGCAGTATCTTGTCTTTATTAGAGGTTGGTCCTCCTACTGTGACTGACAGTTTAGACGAGTTTGAGAGAGCACTGGAAGATTTGGCCATTCATGGTGGAGGAGACTGTCCTGAGGCTGCTCTCGGAGGAATCAAAATGGGCTTGGAAGTGAGTTGGCCTCAGTCGTATATATTTGTCTTCACAGATGCTCCACCAAAAGATACGCACTTGGAGGACGATATTATAGATCTGTTGCAAACAACCAACAGCAGAGTAAGTGGCATGTGGGTTTCTTATTGTGTAGATGCTGACACAGTGGTATGCTGCCAGATTGTGTTTGTGTTGACAAATGGCTGTGACGATACTGATAGCAGGTTTGGAATTTATCGAAAGATTGCAACAATAGGCAAGGGCGAAGTGTTCCAACTGAAAAATGAAAATCTTATTCCACCTATTATCAACTTTATTCGAGTCTCAATTAGTGATCGTCAAGTCACTCTGTTATATCAGCCAGAGTTGACATTCTCAACTAGTCTTAGATTTCACGTTGATACATGTATACAAGAATTGTTGGTAACAGCAACATCACTGCGGTCTTCGGCATTCACATCTTCACCAGAGATCAGGAGCCTTTATGTCCACAATCCATTAGGTGTGCAGTTTGTTAATAAAGTACTGGATTTGAGGATAGCAAAGGTGATTAAAATTGACTCTCCGATCGCTGGCTTGTGGTATGTTACTGTTCATGCAAGTGGACTTTATGGTGTACAAGTACGTGGTCGTTCTTTTTGTGATTTTGAACCTAATTTTGCATACAGCTCAGCACCTAAATCATTCTACACTCGCCCAGCTATAGGTAATGGTTACTTTTCTACTGTTGTTGACAGTACATATAGTATTATGCATGTATTTTCTGGTTTGTTTTGTTTGTTCAGGTGAGTTAACATATCTTGTTATGAATGCAACAGAACCACCTAGTGAATCTACACAAGATTACCTCTGTAATTGTACTGATGCTCTTGTTTCCAACATGGTGTTCTATAGTATTGACGGCACAAGCTTACATCGAGTTACTCTGAATTGGAGTGCTGGTGATCAGTTTCCAGTCAGTACTGTTGCACCATTTCGAGCTCCAACAACACCATTTTTTATCAAAACAACTGGTACAGATGAAAACGGGTTTACTTTTCAACGAATCTCTAGAACAATAGTTCCTGGTAAAGCTGGACCGCCTGTGTACATACCTGTTGATAAGACTGTGTTTTGGCAAGATGAAAGGAAAGCACTGATACTGCCGTGTCCTTATCGCAGTGTAGCATCTGTAACAGTAACATGGAAAAAGTTACATTTGAAAGGCACTGTAGTGCTTCAAGGGTCTGCCTATGTGACAGCTCCAGATGGACGTCTTCTTATTAAAAGTACAATTTTAGACGATGCAGGTCAATATCAGTGTCAGATAAAGAGTTCTGAGGGTGTGGCAGAAGGTCAGGAACTGAAAGTGAACATTGCAAGTAAAGTAACATACAACTGATTTCTACAGTCTGACATGCTGACTAAGACTAACATATTTTTTCTTTTCTAATTGTAGCTCTTCCTGTTATATTGAAAGGTCCACAAAGCATTGCTACTTTTCCAGGAACTAGTGTTCAGTTTTCATGCCAAGCTAAGGGAATACCTGCACCGACTGTGACATGGCTGTTTCATGAAAGGTTGGCAACATCTAACGAGCCAACTGTAAATGAAGGGGATCGCAGCAAAGGAGGAGAAACGATTAGTTCCTTTAGTGTGTCTAATGTGACATTTGATCATGAGGGATCGGTAAGTTGTATTGCTACCAACAGAGCTGGAGTCCACAACGTGACAGCTTTGCTAGCAGTTCAAAGTTAGTTAATTCATTTCTGGTCTTACTGCTTGGATTTAGTTGGTTTCTTTCAGCTCTTCCTCGTGTTTTTCTTAACAAGAGGTCTTTTCTAATTCATGCCAATGAAACAGCTCGATTTACTTGCAGAGCTCAAGGAGTTCCTTTGCCTACTGTATCTTGGTATCGTGGTGGCACTCCAATGACTGACAAGGTATCGGGTTCACAGGCAAGAAAGCAATTGTCTTTTTTGCCTGCTCAATTATCTGACAGGGGAGACTATATGTGCAAGGCAACCAATGCAGCAGGCACAGATGAGAAGAAGGCAACTTTGAATGTGTACTGTGAGATTGCTTGCAGATCAATTCTTTTTGCATTTTGTTATCTTGATACATTTTTTCAGTGGCACCAATTATATTACAAAGTCCTGCAGACCAGACTGTTCTTGTATCACAAAGCACAAAGTTGCACTGTGTTGTTGATGGCAGTCCTAAACCACGAATTGTGTGGAAACGTGATGGCAATGTATTGAATGGCAAAGATACAGAAGTGTTACCAGAAAACATGCAGTTCTTGAATGAATCTCAGACACTGGTAATAACTAACACTCAGTTGTTGCATGGTGGTGCCTATGAATGTATTGGAAGGAGTCCACTTCCAGGTGTAGAAAGGGTGAGGGCAAAGTGTTTTTTGACAGTATACGGTAACCATTTCTAATACAGTTTATGTGTATTCTATTTACTATTTATACTTACTTATATTGGTAGATCCCCCAACAATCAGAGCAAAGTCTCCGTCAGTCTCTGTGGTTTTAAACCAGCAGACCACTTTGGCCTTTTTTGTATCAGGCCATCCTGTTCCTTCTGCATCGTGGTTTTTTGGAGAACGTTCTTTGCCAGACGATGATCATCACATCACTTACACAAAAAAGGGAACAGCAACATTAACAATACTCAATGCACAAAAGACTGATGCTGGAGATTATAAACTGCTTGCAGTTAATCCTGGTGGCAAGAGTAGTGCTACAATTGGACTGACTGTTTATTGTAGGGCATTTTCAGCTTTTCTGTGAGTTTGCCACATGTAATTTTAAAATGAGTTTTTCTGTCATTTGTAGTTGCTCCGAATTTTGTGTTGCGTCCTGCCAACTTGTCAGTGACTGTTCGTGAAAGAGCTATGCTAGAGTGCGTAGGAAATGGTGTTCCTACTCCTGTCATTAGCTGGAGTAAGATCGTTGATGGTGTAATGGTGGGACTTCCTGTGTTTAAGAATAGAAAGCAGCTTATCATTAATTCCGCAAAGCTGTCTGATGCAGGAAGATATGTTTGTAATTTGCAAAATGTGATTGGTCAAGAGACAGCATTGGCTCAACTGATTGTGAAACGTGAGAATATAACAGTTTATCTAATTACTCATTTATAATGTATCTTACTAATTTTATTACTAGCTATTCCACCAACTATTTTGTCGACAGTAACGACTATTTCCGTGGTTGTGAATAAGTCTGTTACGTTACCTTGTGAAGTCAGTGGTGTTCCTACGCCACAACGGTCATGGTTGAGACATGGCCTCACGTTAGCAGAAATTAGTGGAAAATATTCTAGTGTTGACAGTACCCTAGTGATTAAGAAAGTTGACCTTGCCGACAGTGGAGATTATCAATGCATGGCTACTAACATTGGAGGAACAGCTTCTTGGATAATTGCACTGAACGTCTTATGTAATTCTATTGATCTAAATTATTTATGGTACATGTCTAGCGACTTGTCTGCTTTATGTTGTGATAGTTGCTCCTAATATTTCTACTCCTCAACAAAATGTGAGAATTTTGGCTGGTCACTGCCTAACCCTCAACTGCTCTGCAGTTGGAAACCCAGTTCCTACCATTGCATGGAAGCGGGACAATGTTTTATTGCGTCCAAGTGATGGTATTCGAGTTATGGATGGAGGCGTACAGCTCATAATGTGTCCACTAACTGCATCTCATACTGCTACGTATACATGCACAGCAGACAATTCTGTAGGAAGTGCAGACTCATCGGGATCAGTATTTGTTATCGGTAAGAAGTTGATTTTGTTTTTGTGTGATGTATTTTACTCTGCTGCTTGTACTGTAATATAGTGCCTCCTGCAATTCATCCTGATGCAAATACACGGGTGGCTCCTATCTCATCCAGCGTATGGTTGCCTTGCAGTGTTACTGGTATTCCATCTCCTACAGTGTATTGGCTGAAAGACTCACTGCACAATCTCAATAGCTCTCGAGTGTTTGTACTTTCCAATGGGACTTTGTTTATTCATGATGCAAAGAAAACCGACACTGGTAGCTACAAGTGCGTGGCTGAAAATGAAGGTGGTAGGGATGAACAAGATGTCTATTTGGATATTGAGTGTAAGATGACTTCTTTTTTGAGAGTTTTTCTTTACTTTGATTTTATGTTTCTCAGATCCACCTCATCTTATTTCTGTGCCATCCAATGCAACTCTTCTGACAGGCAGCTTACTGGTATGGCACTGTAATGCTAGAGGAAATCCTGCACCTTCTATTTCATGGATGAAGAATGGGCAACTTCTGAAATCAGATTCAAACTTTGTTATTTCTGACGATGCAACTAAACTAACAGTGGCTCAAGTTAAGTCTTCTTTTTCTGGCCATTACACTTGCAAGGCTAGCAATACTTTGGGAGAAGATACTGCTACTGTTACTCTGTTTGTGTTAGGTAACAAGCTTTATACATTATCGTGACTGTTTGCTAATTTGAATGCTGAATTGACTCTGTTGTTTGTATGGAGTTAGTTCCACCAACAATAGTGACCACAGTAAGGCAAATTGCTGCTTTACTTGACAGTGATGCATTGCTACCATGCCAAACAACAGGAATTCCTCAACCCAACATACGGTGGACTAGAAATGGAAATTCTCTTCATAATTCTTCTTATAGATACAAGATTCTCTCTAATGGAACTCTTCATATTCGCTCATTGTTAAAATCGGACAATGTTACATACAAGTGTCATGCAGAGAATGTGGCTGGCAGTCAAAGCCTGAATGTTACACTTGATGTGCATGGTAATGAACAAAGACTGTAGGTATCAATTATTGAAGCTTTGTATATCTGATTTTTGTATTTTTGCAGTTCCAGCTACAATTGTGACGGACCTGGCTGATCATGAGGTTTTGGTTGACAAAAGCACGTCACTACTATGTTCTGTAGTTGGAAATCCTAAGCCTGCTGTTGCTTGGTATAAAAACGAGATGCTACTACGTGGTACTGATGACGCTGATGGTGTGGAGTTGAGAGATAATAACAGACGGCTATTATTCAAGCATGCAAAACCCATACATGCAGGAGAGTACACATGTGAAGCTGTTAATGTGGTAACTGATTTGTTTTGGGAAAGGACGGTGACAGTACGGACATCGTGTCACATGACAGTATTAGGTACATCTTCCACATTTGAATGACATCTTTATCACTAGTGATAACATGCGTGTTGCCATTATCTTGCAGTCCCACCACTTGTTTCTCTCAACACATCTAAGGTTGTGCTGAAAAAGGGTGATGCAGTCTCTTTCTACTGCCAAGCTACAGGCATTCCCACTCCACATATCCAGTGGCTGAAAATAGGCTCAGAAACTTTGCCTAACAGATCAGTGACGACATCAACCACAAGCAATGATGCAGCAAGTGGTAGCATATTGCATATCACCAGCACCTCGCCAGCAGACAGTGGCGAGTTTGTGTGTGAAGCTGCTAATAAAGTTGGGGTTGATAATACAAGCACCGAGTTGGATGTGCAATGTGAGATCCTACGACACAGTGTGTGTGTGTGTGTGTGCGCGCATGCGTGTGTGCGTGCGCACGCGCGCGTGTGTGTGTATGTGCGTGTGTTGGCGTACAATGTCGTTTGTTTCTGTTGCAGATGCTCCTGTTATTGTAGTATTTCCTTCAGACAAAACTGTTATATCAAAAGAGTCAGTGAAATGGCATTGTAAGGCTGAAGCAAATCCGGCAGCAGTGATAAGATGGATGAAGAATGGAATTAGGGTGGGAAATTCACCCAATATAAAACTATCAGATGATGCTAACACAATAGAGTTCCAAAGTGTGGAACGTCAAGATGCTGGTGAATATACATGCAGGGCGAAAAACAAAATAGGGAAGAGTACAGTCTCTGCAACACTGGAGGTTTATGGTGAGCATTTCGTTGTTATTTGAAACTATGCAGTCTACTGTATTTTCATTCAGTTAGGGCCAAAATTCGGTCAGTTGTCAGTGTTGTGCAAGGGTTGGTGGATAATTATGTTTTGCTGCCTTGTGTGGTTCATGGCTATCCAGCACCTCAAGTGGTGTGGGAAAGACGCGGCCACTCTGTTGCTGTCTTGCCTTCCCATCAGATTCTCTCTAATGGAACACTACGGATCAATAACCTGAAACGATCCAATAGTGGTTCGTATAAATGTGTAGCCTCCAATGTTGTAGGAACCGACAAAAAGAGCGTCCATCTTGATGTTCATTGTATGTATTTACAGCAAACTATTAAAATACAAATGTTTCCTTATTGTTCTATTTGATTAGACGGTCCCGTCATATTAACCGCTCCTGTTGATATTGAGGCTCTAGTTGGTTCTACTGTTTCATTTCTATGTGTCTCAGATGCTAATCCAAAAGCGAACATGGCTTGGTCTGTGGCACATGGTGGTGTTGTGTCCGACAACGGTACTGTACTTACTCTAAACAACGTACAACCAAGAAATGCTGTTAAGTATACGTGTACCGCCACCAACACGGTCTGGAATTTGGACAGATGGGTCAATTTGTCAGTGAGTGCATCTGCACATCTACGTGTCATAGGTATACAGGCAGGCACACGCATGTTGCAGTATGAACGAGCACGTTTACTGTACGTTCGTTCTTTCTTCTTTAGTTCCACCTCAAGTGAGAACAAACAAATCAGTTGTGGTGCTGAAGGAACGCTCTGTAGAGCTACAGTGTGTGGCTACTGGCATTCCGGTACCTTCTGTTATTTGGCTCAAAGACGACAAACAAGTTGGCTTCAGCAGGAAGCTTGAGATAATATCAGCTGGTTTAGAGGATGAAGGGCAATATGTATGTATTGCTGAAAACAAAGGCGGTCGTGCTAACTCGACCGTTACAGTAGACGTTCATTGTACGTATCACTGTTAAGATTGATTGACAGGCATGACATTGTGGACGATGCATTTTGTTGCAGTTGCTCCATCTTTGCGTGAACTCCTTCGCCATGAACGGATTTTGGTAGACAAGGAAGTCTCATGGCGTTGTCGAGCAACTGCCGATCCTCCTGCAGCCATCAGTTGGGAAAAGGATGGTGTAGTTGTTATAGAGAGTGACAGACTGTCTTTGTCTCATGATGAAGATGGCAGCGAACTGACGGTAGTGCGTCTTCGCCCCGAGGACGCAGGACAGTACACGTGTGTTGCGCTCAACTACGTCGGGAAAGTGAACAGTTCGGCACATCTTCTCGTAATCGGTTATCTCTAGTCACATGCCTTCTCGTTCTGTTATCCTACATTGTACTGTTGGTCTGTAGTGCCTCCCGTTATCACGACTTCTGTCACACGAGTGGAAGGACTCGTTGACAGCACGTTGCTTTTACCTTGTTCTTCACATGGAATACCTGTGCCGTTTATACAATGGTACCGTGGGAAAGATTCGCTGAATGAGGTCGATCCGTCTAAATATGTTATTCATCCGAACGGATCGCTGCAAATCAACGATCTGTCTTTGAATGATGAGGATGTGTATACTTGTCAGGCATCGAATGAAGGCGGTCGTGACAGTTTGTCCATTACTACAGTCATTCACTGTATGTCTTATCTTGTGCTTATAGTCTAGTCTTTCATTTTGATGAAGAATGATGTTTTTACAGTTGCTCCTCGTATTGTGAAAGAAATCAAAGATCGTGAAGTTGTAATGGGACAGAATGTTTCATTTGACTGTTTGGTGTCTGGCAATCCTCAGCCCATTGTGCGCTGGTTTCATGACGAGATAGCAGTGTCAAGCCACATGTCACGTTTTCGGGTAAATAGCGAGGACAATAAATTACAGATTTATCACGTTCAACCCGAGGATGCCGGAATCATTACATGTGAAGCGGAGAATAACGTTACAGACGGATATAGAAAAAAGACATTGAAAGCACAGTCATCTGCTCTCTTGACTGTAATAGGTGAGATGATGCAATGCAAAATGAAGTAAATCTAAACATACTATGTGTTGTGTACTTTAATTCCTATACAGTGCCGCCACAAGTTACGAGCAATATGTCAACGGTTGTGGCGAAGAAAGGCGACTTGGTGTCTCTATATTGTCAAGCGGTGGGAATTCCCGCTCCAGTTATTGATTGGTTTAAAGGGAGGGATGAAGTGAGACACACAAACAGTTGGGCAGTACCGTCTGTAGGTGGTCGTATCATCACACTGAGTGCAGTGAGTCTGGTAAATGTGGAGGTAGCCGGCGCCGGGGAGTATGTGTGTAGAGCTACTAACAAGGGCGGACGCTCCAATACGACTGTATCACTGGACGTTCAGTGTGAGTCATTCGGTACTCGTGACTGAGTTAAGAATTAACTTTGAATGTTGTATAGTCTCTCCTGTATTTGTGACTGCTCCCTTCAACCA
The DNA here is from genome assembly GCF_963422355.1 of Corticium candelabrum. Taxonomy (NCBI): domain Eukaryota; kingdom Metazoa; phylum Porifera; class Homoscleromorpha; order Homosclerophorida; family Plakinidae; genus Corticium; species Corticium candelabrum. The sequence goes on along the minus strand of NC_085099.1, from coordinate 537,806 downwards.
AACGGTTATCGTTCCGTTCACTGTGAAATGGCGCTGTGTGGTAGCAGCGAACCCTACGGCCAGCATAACGTGGAGAAAGGATGGAAATCGGTTGGGCACTAGAGGCAATGTAGTTATAGTTACGTCTGACGACGGTAGTGAGTTGGTATTGACCAATGTGAGTCGCCGTGATGCCGGCGCATACGTATGCAGAGCGAGAAATAACGTGGGAAGGAGTACCGTTTCTGCAACGCTAGAAGTACACGGTGAGCTGACATGCTTAGCAGTGTTTCATTCATAGTTTCATTAAACGTCAATTCTATTCAGTGAGAGCTAGAATAGTGTCTGATGTGAAGTTAGTGGAAGGACTAGAAGACAGATGGGCTTTGCTACCGTGTGCCACACAAGGTTACCCGTCACCTCGAGTAGACTGGCAGAGAGAAGGTGTCCCAGGTGTGTCTGTCATCGACCATCCTCGATATCGTCTTCTTTCCAATGGAACGCTGCGAATTGACAAGCTGAATCAGTCTGACAGCGCAGTGTACCATTGTCTCACTTCAAATGTTGCCGGATCGGACAGAAAATCTATTCAATTTGACGTTCATTGTAAGTATGGAGAGCATAAGAACTGCACAATGCTTGCCTTAGTGATACTTCTTGACTTTAGTTCCTCCGTTTATTGTGACTTCTCCATTGACAAGAGAGGTTATGGTCAACTCGACGGTAACATTTGTGTGCGAGGTCATTGGCAATCCGAAGCCGTTGATCAGTTGGTTTAAAGATGAAGTGGCTGTGAATGACGAATTCGTTTCGGAAAACGGCACCGTGTTGACTGTGAGAAATGCTCGACCACAAGACGCAGTGAATTACAGGTGTAGCGTCACTAATACCGTTCGAGACTTGGGCAAATTCATTCCATTGTCTGTAAGCGCCTCTGCACAGTTGCTTGTCATTGGTATGATGCAAGTGCTATTGCAATACAGAAGTTATAGTCTTGTCAACGTTGCGTATTTGTTCTTAGTTCCTCCACGAGCTCAAACCAAAGCATCAATTGTTGTGATAAAAGGTGGCATGGCACGGTTGGAGTGTCTAGTTACTGGCATTCCACTTCCCTCTGTTCACTGGATAAGGGACGGAGAAGAGATGGTGTTGGATGGGAAGCGTGAACGGCTGGAGATAGAGTCGGCCAGTTTACTAGATGAAGGTCGCTACGATTGTATTGCTGTAAACAAAGGAGGTCGAGCAACGTCGAGTGTGACCGTAGATGTCCACTGTGAGTGCCACTCGTCACATGCAGTTATCTTTGTATGACAATATGATGCATGTTTTGTGTCTCTAACAGTCGGTCCATCTGTGAGTGTGACTCCACAAGAGGGAAGGATTCTAATGGGAGGAAACATCACGTTTGTATGCAAAGTAACAAGTGATCCTTTGGCTGTAATCAGATGGGAAAAAGACAACGTCCAAGTGAAAAACAGTGACGACAGTGAGTTGACGATTGTCAATCTACATCCCGATGATACGGGACAGTACACTTGCTTCGCATCCAACTATTTGGATAAAGCAAACGCATCAGCTGTTCTTCTTGTTATTGGTAATCGTCTTACTTTAAGTGATTAATTACCTTCACATAATACTTTGTGCTGTTGTTGTTAGTTCCTTCTTATATTACAAGTAGTGTTAATAGAGTGGAAGGATTTGTTGGAGGGAAGGTGCTGTTACCTTGTAGTTCGATCGGAACTCCCCAACCTGTTATACAGTGGTACCGCCGAGGTACATCTGTCATCAAATCGGATTCATCCAAGTATATCATTCATACCAACGGCACGCTGCAAGTCGGCAATCTTACTTTATTGGATGGAGATTCATATGTTTGTCATGCATCCAATGAGGGTGGCAGCGATACTCTCGCCATCATTCTAGAGATTCACTGTGAGTGTGTAGTTTGTTTCTCTTATTACATGTTTGTCTAAATGATGAATGTTGATAAATGTTTGTGCAGTCGCTCCTCGTATCGTCACCGCTCCGCAAGACCAAGAAGTTCTCATCGATAAAACCACTTCGTTCGGCTGCTCCGTGTCAGGAAATCCTCATCCGACCGTGCGCTGGTATCACAATTACCTCCCAGTGACGACAGACACGTCACGTGTGCACATCAGTGACAACGGTACCTTACTAACAGTGCAGAGAGCACAGCCAGAGGATGCCGGACGCTTTACGTGTGAAGCAGAGAATACTGTTACGGACTGGACGAGGAAGATAACATTAAACGTGCAGTCGTCTGCTGTCCTCACAGTAATAGGTGAGACAGATGCACACAGTGTGTGTCGATCTTTAGGCCGGACACACGGTAAATGTTTTTTGAATCGTTTTGCCGTGCAGTGCCGTCACAAGTTACGAGCAATACGTCTGCCATGGTCGTCAAGAAGGGCGACTCAGTGTCTCTGTTCTGTCAAGCGGTTGGAATTCCGGCTCCTGCTATTGAATGGTTTCACGAAATCGAGCAAGTGAGTGAGACCAACGAGTGGACAACAGAATCTGTGGCCGGTCGTATTATTACATTAAGCGAAGTACGCACGGTGAACGTGGACGTATCCGACGCTGGGAAGTATATGTGCAAGGCGAGTAACAAGGGAGGTCAATCCAATACAACTATATCTCTAGATGTTCAATGTGAGTCATTCGAGTACAGGCACACAGTGCAGCAGATGAGATTTGGTGAGTTACTTTTGACTGTTTGTTTCAGTTTCTCCTGTCTTTGTGGTTGCTCCATCTGACCAAACCGTTATTGCACCTTCCAATGTGAAATGGCGTTGTGTCGTAAGAGCAAATCCTCCAGCCACCATAGTGTGGAGAAAGGATGGAAAGCGGATTGCAGAGGGCTCCAATGTCGATGTCGTTGAAACCGACGACGGTAGTGAGTTGATGTTGGCAAACGTGAGCCGCCAAAATGCTGGCGAATACGAGTGCAGAGCGAAGAATAGTGTGGGAAAGAGTAGCGCTACTGCGACATTAGAAGTATATGGTGAGCTTGAAAGGCTAGCAGTGTTTGATATATATATAGTTTAACAATGTTTGTTTGTAGTGAGGGCTAGGATAGTGTCTGATGTGAAGTTTGTGGAAGGACTGAAAGACAGTTGGGCTTTGCTAGCGTGCGTCACCACCGGTTATCCAACACCTCAAGTAGACTGGTTGCGAGGGGGCGTGTCTGTTAGTAACGGGACTCGATACCGCATACTTTCCAATGGAACTCTGCGGATTGACAAGCTGAAGCAGTCGGATAGCGCGACTTACCGCTGTGTGACCTCGAACGTAGCTGGATCAGACAGGAAGGATGTTGAATTGGATGTTCATTGTAAGTGTGACGCTCTTTTGCTTGTTTTGTTTGTTTGTTTGTTTGTTTGTTTGTTTGTCTGTTTGTATTCTTCTTGGCGATAAACCTTCATGTGTTGATTTCTTTATTTCTATTTGCTTATGTCAGACGGTCCGGTTTTCGTCACTTCTCCTCTTACGAGAGAGGTTATGGTGAATTCTATTGCTGTATTTACGTGTGAGGTCGATGGCAATCCTAGACCCAGCATTAGGTGGCGTAAAGATGGAGTGGCAGTAGATGATGATCTCATCGCTAAGAACGGTACCGTACTTACGGTGACAAACGCACAACCAAAAGATGCGGTCAACTACACGTGTTTGGCTACAAATTCTGTTCGAGACTTGGGGAGAGAGATTCATTTGTCCGCTAGTGCTACTGCACGTCTCTATGTCATAGGTATGGTACACACACACGCACACACACACACACACACACACACACACACACACACACACGCACGCACGCGCGCGCGTACACAGTTGCCGCACTATAGTATCACTTATCACTTGTGTGGTATGTATACATACGTATATTGTGTTGCTATAGTTCCACCAACCGTTTCGACAGAGTCGTTAGTCATTGTAGTAAGAGGCGAGTCTGCAACACTTGACTGTACGGTCAGTGGTATTCCGGCACCTTCAGTTCAATGGATAAGAAACAAGAAGAAAATCTCTTCAGAAAGGAATGTGACCATAGAATCTGCTGATCTAGAAGACGAAGGTCAGTACGTCTGTATTGGTGAAAACAAGGGCGGACGTGCAAACTCTACCATCACTGTCGATATTCACTGTAAGTACACTGCAAGTTTACTGTGTGCAAGGTTGTAACGTCAGTTTCTGTTTTGTTTCAGTTGCTCCTTTGTTAAGTGTGATTCCCGATAATAGAAGGATAACAGTGGGGAGGAACATCAGTTGGCGTTGCAAGGCAAACGCTGATCCACCGGCAAGCTTCAAATGGCAGAAGGGCGGAATCGATGTGGCCGAGAGCGATCGCATCTCGATTAGTCGGGACGGGAGTGAATTAAGTATTGATACTTTACATCCTGACGATGCCGGACTTTATACATGTTTTGCTATCAACTATTTGGGAAACGATAAAGCATCTGCACAACTCGTCGTCATCGGTATGCATTCACGCGTTTTCTCGCTATGAAGTGGCGGTGGTGTTAAAATATTTTAATGTTTTGTGTTAGTTCCTCCCGTAATCAAATCGTCAGCATACATGGAAGGCTTGAATGACAGTGCCGTGTTGCTGCCTTGTAGTGCTAGAGGGATTCCTCGTCCTACGATCTCGTGGTCGAAAGACAACACGACCAATTCTCTAATCAGCTCACGACATCAAATACTCTCAAACGGATTTCTTATAATAAACGATTTGAAATTGTTGGATGCGGGAGTGTATCGATGTGAAGCGAGCAATGAAGGCGGAACGCGTGCCGTCGACGTTATTCTCAATGTTCACTGTACGACAAATGATTTTATGTTGTCGTTATGATTTATCTTGTTTGCCTTACGTTACTCTCATTTAGATGCTCCGTATTTCACTTCCGTTCCGAGTAATGTAGAAATACTCGTCAACAGAACCGCTTCATTCACTTGCTTATCTAGGGGTAACCCGCTTCCTACGATAACGTGGTACAAAGACAGAGTGGCTTTGGACGAGTTTCATTCTAATATCGAAATAAGACGAAATGGAGATGGATCGTTGCTCGTCATAAAAGCGGCACAACCGAGCGACGCTGGTAGTTACCGTTGCGTTGCCGTCAATAACGTGACGGATGTCGGACGTCAGTACGTCATGTCGCAAGACGCGTCGGCATCTCTATCTGTAGTGGGTGAGATTGCCGATTAACTTACCGTTACAACATTTACTCACGCGTCTTTCATATTTTGTGCTACTTTATAGTTCCTCCTACAGTTACAACGATGAGTTCGCGCGTTATATCTCTTTTAAGAGGAAAAGCATCTCTAGCGTGCGATTCTAGTGGCATTCCTTCTCCTACTGTTGTTTGGTTCAAAGACAATCATTTTCTAGACAATAAAACGGACCCTAGACGGTCGGTTATTGACGGTCTAGTGGAGATCTTGTCCGCACAGCTAGACGATATCGGTGAGTACGTTTGCGTAGCCACAAACAAAGGGGGAAACTCGAGTGTGACAATCGCACTAGACGTGCACTGTAAGTTGTTGCCATGTTGCCATACATTTGCTCTCTTATCACTCGTTTCTCACCTTTTTATTATTCTCTTTAGTTGCTCCAACTCTCGACTCACCGTTAAGTGATCAGGATGTGATGGTGTCTTCTCTTGTTCTATTTCGCTGTCTTGTCTTTGCCAATCCGTCGCCGATCGTCGAATGGCATCACAACGAATTTCTATTACAGAACAGTTCCAATGTTGCCACGTATTCGATCGAGTCTACTTATTATCTGCGAATAACAAACGTGCGAGCCGACCAGTCCGGTCAATACTCGTGTACAGCAAAAAACTATGTGGGACACATCACTTCGTCTGCCCGCTTGTTCGTTATAGGTATTTACGTATATGCTCGACACACACACACACACACACACACACACACACACACACACACACACACACACACACACACACACACACACACACACACTTAATGTTGCAATCTTATTTGTTCTCTTGTTGTGTTTATAGTTCCAGCCAACATCGTATTTGTTTCCACTCTGGTTAACGGTTTGTTGTCTAAGAGTGTATTGTTATCATGTGTTTCTGACGGTATTCCTACTCCTACTGTTGAATGGAAGAAAGGCGATCGTATATATAGTTGGAAGGGAAAGACATCGTCGTATCGTGTGCTCGATAATGGTACGTTAGTCATCAACCATGTTAGCATGTCCGACGAAGGTCGATATCGTTGTATTGCATCGAACCGTGGAGGACAAGACAAGAGAACAGTCGATCTCGATGTACAGTGTATGTATTCGGCTTCAATACGTATATATATATCGTGTATGACTGTAGTGTGTTATAATAATGTGTGTACAGTCGGTCCATCTATATCTACGAGTCTAGAAGACGAGGAGGTTCTCGTCGGAACGGATGCGACCTTCACGTGTACCGCCGTTGGGGACCCGGCACCTACACTCGACTGGCACAAAAATGGATTAATGATAAGAGATGGTAATCGCTTTGAGGTATCTGATAATGGGCACGTTCTCACCATCAGACAAACGACTCCTAATGATGCTGGGGTTTACACGTGCGTCGCCAAGAATACGGTCATTCATAGGAAGACGGACATCGAGTTGGATGCAAAATCATCTGCCAACTTGACAGTAATCGGTATATCAACGCCACGAGATATTCGAGGCAATGATTGTAGTCACTTTTATTTCTATTTTAGTCCCTGCTCGTGCGTTCACGACGTCTTCTCTCGTGACGGTTGTGAAAGGCAAGAGTGCAGTGTTATTTTGCTATGCTAACGGCATCCCGCCTCCCACGTTTGTGTGGTACAAGCGAAATAAAGTTATGCTAACCGACAATGCTCGCGTTCTACTTACCAATGGTTCCATTACCATCAAAGACGCGACTATTGAAGACAGTGGTGATTATACGTGTGGTGCAACAAACAAAGGCGGATCGTCCAATGTTTCTATTGCACTCGACGTTCACTGTTAGCTATCGTTTCTTTACTTGTTGTTTTGTTTTCTTGTCTTATCTGTTTTGCCTGTGAATATTTAGTTCCTCCTCGTCTGTCGAGCTCACCGAGTGACGTGAGAATATTGGTCGGTAGTATCGATTTTTCTTGGAAATGCATCGCGTCAGCTAATCCGTCAGCTGTCATCTCGTGGGAGAAGGACGGCCGGCGTGTTGTGTCGAGTACGTCGGTGACAGTAGCAGGAAATGGCGCGCAATTGATACTGAGTCAGGTTCGACCTTCTCACTCCGGTGTCTATCGTTGTGTGGCCGAGAACTACTTGGCAGTCGCTGATGCATCCGCCTCGTTGTTTGTTATTGGTATGTTTCGATTTCTTATCGCTTTTTTTGTCTAGAGGTAGATGTTTTTGTTAATTTGGTTGTATCAAAATAGTTCCAGCTCACATCGAAGATGGACCGGCTGTTGTAGAAGGATTGATGAACAAATCTGTTGTCCTACCATGTCACGTGACTGGGGTACCCTTTCCAGCGGTCGAATGGTTGCATGATCGAGTGTCTATCGATGAGTCGCTGTCAAGTAAATATCGTCTCTTTTCCAATGGAAGCTTGAGGATATTTCATCTCAAGAAGTCGGACAGCGGTGTGTATAGATGTATTGCATCTAATGAAGGTGGAAAGGATTCGCTAGACGTTTCTCTCGACGTTCACTGTAAGAGTCGAACTGCCGTTAATTATACTGAAAAAGACAGATGACTATGTGATGTGTTTATCTCATTAATATGATCTTCTGTAGATGGTCCGTCATTTACAACATCTCTAGCAGACAAAGAAGTGTTAGTCGGACAAACATTTACTTTCGATTGCGTCGCTACTGGCAATCCTACGCCAATCATTAGATGGTCTATTTCGGGTGTGCCGATAGAAGGCAACAGTGAGAGAATATCGGTTGCTCGATGTTGTATCGTACATAACACTCAAGAAGGCAATACACTGACTATCACACAAGTTGAAGTAACCGATGCAAGGACGTACACATGTACCGCTCAAAATGTCGTCGCCGACCAAGGGTCCAGGGTGAACAAGAGTCTATCATCATCGGCCGACTTATTCGTCATCGGTAAACTTTGGTAGCATGCAGCTTAGATTTAATAAATGCAATGCTGTCTGTACGTCCGTCTGTCCGCCAGCCTATTTGCTTGTTGAGTGTGCGTGTGTGCTTGTGTGCGTGCGTGTATTATTGATTCTTAGTTTTATGTTGCTGCAGTTCCAGCTGTCATTACATCTAGCCAGGTCGTGATACGCCAGCTTGCCGGATACGCGGCAACCTTACCGTGCACGGCTAATGGCGTTCCGGCACCCACAATCGAATGGTCGAAGAATAACATTAGCATTTTCAACACTTCGCGATTTCAAATTTTACCTTCTGGCTCGTTGCTCATACACGACGTGAGCGATAGTGATTCTGGATTTTACAGATGTGGGGCATCTAACAAAGGAGGATCTGATTTCCGAGATATTTTCTTGGATGTCCAATGTAGGTGACAATCATCTTGGTAGTTTTCATGAATCATAGATATGGTGAATGTTGATTTGTTGGATTTAGTCAAACCTGTGATCGAAGATTATTCTTCTAGTCGGGTCATCGTCAGCAAATCTCCAGTCACATTTTCTTGCACTGCAACAGGAAATCCTAAACCACGTGTAACATGGCGAGTTAATGGCATGCCAGCGAGTAACACGGACAAACACTCGATAGACGATGACACGCTGACCATTCTGTATACGGATGCTGCCGACACGGGCTCATACACTTGCGTCGCTCACAATTCCGTCAGCAACGGAACCCAACTTATCGACTTTTCTGTCGAAGCGTCGGCTAATCTGACCGTTTTAGGTATGCTAGAGATGTATGATAGTGTAATGCATTTATTTGTGGTAATCATTGCATTGTTTTTATTTCCTAGTTGCACCTAATATATTTACAGATACGAAAGTAGTGGCGGTCGAGAGGGGAGAGACGGTCGTTCTTCCCTGCAACGCAACAGGAATACCAACGCCAGTATTTTCGTGGAGTAAAGACGGTGACGAGGCTGAGAATGGTAGACGAAATGCAATACAAATGGAAGGATTGAGAGTAGAGCGTGCACGAAGCGGAGACAGTGGTGATTATGTGTGTACGGCTAACAATAGTGCGGGCATCGCAAATACCACCGTCACCCTCAACGTTCATTGTAAGGAGAGAATATTTGCCCGTACATACTGTTAGAATGGGTCGTTTAGAATCTTTCTGTTGTTAGATCGTCCTTCGATTACGTTTATAACCAAGGATGGTTGGCGTCTGAAGAACACTTTATTAACATTGCGATGTGACGCAGATGGCCACCCTCCTCCTGTTATTAGCTGGACTTGGAAAGGAAGCGCCATTACTGATTCTGTGAAGGGTATGACCGTTAGCGATGGTGGACGAACAGTACAAGTTGAAAGGGTGACCGCTCGATATTCGGGAAAATTTGTTTGTTCGGCGTCTAATACAATAGGCATGCGAAGTGGGACCGTAAAAATAGAGATGATGGGTAAACAGCAGTCACGTTGGACATGTCGTCGTCTACTTTTACTAAAGTTTATGCTTCTCATCTCTTGCAGATCCGCCTCGCGTTGTTCTTGACAAGAAAGTGACTGTGAGAGAAAGGAGTGTCGCTAGGCTGACTTGTAAGGCGAATGGTACTCCAACACCCGAAATACGGTGGATAAGAAATGGTCAATATCATAGTGGAAGTTCACTTACCCAAGATGGGATACTTGAACTAGATCTAGGGACAGTATCGAGACTAGACGGTGGCGTGTACACGTGTGAAGCCAAAAATAGAGCTGGGAAAACAAGGAAGAATACAACACTAGATGTTTTATGTAAGTTGCAGCCTCTGTGTACTGTGTGTGTGTATGCAGCTGTAGACTAATGTATTATCTTTCTCTAGATCCTCCTCGCATTATTATTGGTCCGGCGACGATAGACGTGAAGGTAGATCGAAGAGGAAACGTGGTGGAGCTTAACAACGTTACGTTTACGTGCATCGCTGAGGGAAATGAGCGTCCCGAGATTACGTGGTACTATAGAAATGCGGTACTTCCAGCAGGACCGATAGTGGAATTCGAGGGACTCGAGAATCCTCCGACTGCTAGTTATTCTAAAGATTTTAGTCGCCTGACAATACAGGAAATTCATGCCGCAGTACTGTACACCTATTCTTGCTCGGCAAGCAACAGTTTAGGCAGAGATTTTGCTGAAGGAGAACTTAGAAGAGTCAATGTTCGCTAATATCGCATTTTCTTCCGCTGCCATAGTGCTGTGACACAATTGTAATTGTAAGGACTGATGACAAACTGTCAGCAAACGACAGTTGTTGGACTAGCTAGTCTATCTATATGTAGTCTCTAGTGTAGTTACGTTTTCGTCTTGTGTTATGTGTTTACATGTCGTAATTGATTATGATTAGTGGGAATGTATGTGAATGTAATTATAATTTCGTGTCTCAAGCTGACTAGTGAAGTTGAGTCGACCAGATGTGCTTTCTATTACATAGCGAATACTGTACATCGTGGTAACTGTTTACAATACCTAACTAACTAGGCAGTTCGGGTCTCGTTCGCGGTCTAGAGCTGGATTTACAATATGCGAACGCTTGAGCGTCGCGTCGTACTAAATTTCAAATTGCAAATGGCTCGACGCCACGCGTCCGAGTTCTATTTGAGCGTCGAACCGGAAGCTGAGCACGTCGCGTCGGAAGTAGCACCTTGATTTCGACCAATCACAGCCAACTAAAAATGCACGTGTGGCTTCAGTGAGATGATTACTGATTTCGGCGCTGTACTCGACGCTGAGCGGTTTATAGATTGTGTAGGGAGCTATCCTTGCTCGTGGATGACCAGCTGCAAGATTTACAAAGACTAGCGTGCTAGTGAAAACGCACAGAAATGGATTTTGAGCAAGCTGGGGGTTCCGGCAGAGTTCTGCAAGTATAAAATCGAAGCTCGAGTGGTCATTTCAAGAATTCATGCAGCGACGTCTACAGCGAGCTGAAATCATATTATGAATGACACAACGCGTCATGCGCGACGCGTGCCACTCCCACGCAAGACGACACGATTTGACGCACGCGACGCGACGCTCAAGTGTTGGCATATCCGAGATAGCTGACGCGCCGCTCTAACTTCCGCGACTGTCCACATCCGTAACGGAATGACGCAACTTCCGTGACGGATCGATACCGCAACGTTGGCGAGGTAAGTTCCTAGTGCTAATGCACGTTATGACGTCACGTGATCATAATGTTAGATGATCATGACGTACTAGCGTCTATCTTTAGCGAACTTTCGAAATCTTTGCGGCTGTTTTGCGACAATGTCCATCACTTTACCGTCTTGTACAGTCTCATCATCGTCCGTAGTTTTGCATTACCATGCGCGTTAGCTACACATTGAGAAACTCGTCATGACGTCAAGTCGCGTTCTCAACATTCGACAATGACGTGTGTCGACCGCCAGAAACTGGAGATCTCGAACGGTGTTTGTCTCTCTGCTGTGGGTTTTGGCGTCACCAGCGCAGTTCACGACACCGTCGACGTCACGTAGAGAATGCCTTCTAGTGTACATAAAATATTTAATTGATTTACTCTGTCTAGATAGTTCTGTCTAGCTACTAGTCTTGTTTGCCTTTCCTATGTGCTGTCAACTAAGTGTATTTTGTCTTGCTTAGAAAAAGTATTTTGCACATGTACAGCTGCGTATAGGCTGCTTATTACAGACACTCTGTAGCTGGTTTTAATTAATTTCAACAGAGTATAAACAGCTCATCTACACAGAGAATTTTTTTGTATTAGCACACTGTTGATCAGAGTGTTGTAGGATATGAGATACAGCAACATCTAATATGCTAGCCATCAATCAAATTCTTTGCAAGTTTACTACTGCTGCTGAGTAATTTGCTGTACAGATGGTGCTCTACTGCACTTTGTGCTGGGCTGGATGCTCAACATTCCTGTGTGGCTTTAGACTGGTCAAACTATTATCTCTTATTAATTGGCAAGTTCTCTCTAGACTATACCTACTGATTATTTCAGAAAAGCTTTTAAGGATTTTGTGCATCTGGAACCTGTAGCTGTGGCTGGAATGTAAAAAGGTGGGAATGCAGTTATATGTGGTTTGCTTGTGTAAGTGAGGCCTGGCTGGTTTAGCATAGACAGTTCCTCTTATATAGTTTGGAATTCTTGGAAACTGTTGACAGAGATTCTATTTGTGCTAATATCAATTACCTATACTGTCTGTTACACTGTTGTCTGTTGCTCGTGTTAGATGAATAGTGAAACTTGGTGACAATTGGTTGCAATTCATGAGATATTGGATGTAGGAAATTATTTTTCATATTGGACCTAGAACTCGATCATGGTAGATTTCTTCACACTAACAAAAACGTGTTGATCATCTTTGGTAAATTTGTATTTGGCATATTTTTAGTACCAGCCAGTTTAGTTTGTTCTGTCTGACAGTGAGCTGTTGGACGCTATTATCTGGGGTTAGCAGGGAATGAGGATGTTGTGGTTATGGTAAATGAATGGTTTCCTTTTTCCTAGTAGATGCTTCAAGTGGTATTCTACTTCCTTATTGTGTGTTTTGCAGTTTATAAATAACTTAATTAATCTTGGATGCTGTCAGACTATCTGTAGAATGTTTAGAGTGTTTCTCTACCTTTCATGATGATCAATGTAGTTCGTAATTGGTGTCATGAGTCAGGTGTGGTAATACTATAATAGGTGAAAGGATCTTGCACTCTCTTTTTAGACCTTCAAGCCATTGTGTCAGTTACGGTATAGTGGGTGGTGCTGAAATTGTTCACAACTGGAAATTATACAAATACATATATTTGCAGTAAGTATCTCCAAAACTTAACAATTGTGTTAGGAAGTCAGATGGGAGTGTTTCTGAAAATATAAGAGGAAGTCAAATAGAGTTGCTATGGGGTAGCTATATAGTTCCAAGAATTACATTTAATTGTAATTGGATCTAATGGATGACAGTAATGTATCTAAAGCGATTTGACATGTTCTAGTACAACAAGTGATTTAGTTTTATTACATTGATGATGGTAAAGGGCAAGAATGATGTGATTATTACATGGACTTGCTTGTGTTTGTCATCTCAACCTACCTTGAGGCCTCTAATACAACTATAGTAGTACACATAACTTGTCTGTAGAATGAAGTGTTTGTAAGTAAAATTTTCTGAAATTTGAGTTATTTTGAAACTGTCTGTAGGTTTGAGTTATAGTTAATATTCATTGTTGGACTATTGCAGTGTGTGCTGGCTGGGTGTTACAGCTTTTAGGGAATTTCCCAGCAATGCAATTGATTATGCATATGAATTATTCAGTGGTAATGTGCATAGCAAAATGATTAGATGTCTACGTGGTTTTTAACCTGCTACAATAACGTCTAGGCACTTGTTGGAAAGATTTTGTAAATTATTACCAAAGTACACAATATTTTCACAAGTTTTTCTTCTTGTGTGTCTTCCTTATAGGGATGTTGATCAGACTGCACTCCAGATGTTGTTAGCTGTTATTTCATCTAGCCGCAATGTGTTGCACTTGTGTTGTAACGTTTGTGGTGTCCGTCCGGCTCCTGAATAATATCCTGTTGGGCGTGAGTGTCAGCTGGGCGGGCTCAATTAGATGAGAAGCATAAGTGTCCTAGGCAGCTTGTGGTGGTGGTGATGAACTTCCATATGAAAAGTATAAAAGGAAGCGGTATTACACACACATTTCATTCCTTCAGCATTGCACAGGGACGCGTTAGTATTGCAGTGTGCGGATAGAAAGAAAAGCGACGGGCATTGATGGTGAGTTGAAGATGCCATCTCTTTCATCACTCTTCCTGTACTTACATGTACTTGACACACTTGGCAGACTGTGTGTGTTATTCTTGACTTTTCCTAGAAAAGAAGGTTGATTGCATGTAATGAACGCGTGTACAATACCTCTATGGAGTAGCTGATGAATTGTTGAATATCTAGAAATTGTCTCCAGGTTGTTTAGTATCAGGAAATATTCTTTCATTGCCATTTGGAGTGGGACAAATTTCTATTGCATGCAGGTTTAGGTGAAAGGCAGAAGCTTGTGGCTGTGGCTGTGGTGTAATTCAGTAAACAGAACAACACCTTGCTTTATTCATTCTGCAAATTGCATGTAACACTCTCATGTAAAATTAGGATCTTTTGTTTGGTTTCCAGAAGCTTCTTGTGGTATTGTTGTCCTGTGTTGTATGCATATCTATACTAACAAGTTCTTTGTGTAGGCTGATGTTTCCAGAGCCACTTTGCCACTTACAACGACAACCCTTTACGCAGTCTTGTGGACTATTTCATTGCTTATTTCGGCTGGACGGTGCACTACTCTTTGTCAACTGAGTGATGATGTTGGAGTGATTAATCGGCCATCATCACTAACATTTGTAATTGACATAACCTCCAGTATGAAGGAGGATATTGCTAAAGTGAAGAAATCAACAAGTGCAATTCTGAGAGAAGTAGTAGACAAACGAAACGTGCTAGTACAGAATTTTGTACTTGTGCCTTTTCATGATGAAGATGGTGGTGAGTGAGTTGAAAACTATTGTATCATGCAACTAGCTAGTTTCCTGTTTATATGTTTTAGTGATTTCTCCTACAGTAACTGACAATGTAGATGAGTTTGAGGCTGCTTTAGGAAGGCTTACTGTTTACAATGGTGGAGACTGCCCCGAGCGAAGTTTGGCAGGCTTGAAAAAAGCCGTGCAACTGAGCGGCCTAAACTCTTTTGTATTTCTATTTACTGATGCTCCACCAAAAGATTCAGAACTCGAGAATGAAGTTGTAGATTTGGTGCAGGCACTTAACATTAAAGTGAGTGACATGTGGTGATTTAGGCAGCAATGTCTTTAGATGGTTGTTTACGGTAGGTTGTGTTTGTGTTGACTCGGGGTTGTGATGATGATGATACACGATTTTCAGTGTACGATGTCATTGCAAAAGTATCTAGCGGAGAAGTGTTTCCTCTCAAAGATAAAAATCTCATTGAGCCTCTTCTGAACTTTATCCGTGTCTCGGTTAGTGATCATCAAGTCAACTTGATGTCTAAAACAGAAATATCGCTAGAGAGAACATCTTTTGATTTCTACGTTGATTCCTGTCTTGAAGACTTGATCGTGACTGTAACATTAAGGAGAATTCAAGGGCAGTCAATGAACAGATCACCAACGATACAAAAAGTTGATGTGTACGACCCATTCAACAATCAATCTGCTGAAACGGTTGTGGATTTGAATGTAGCAAAAGTGATTAAATTTACATCTCCAGCGAAAGGCTTGTGGAGAGTTTTCGTGTCAGTGAGAGGAGGTTATGTGAGAGGAACTTACATAAGAGGATCTTACAATATTCGAGTTAGTGGTAGCTCTGTCTGCAATTTTGAGCCATCATTTGTGTATAGTCTTGCACCTACAGCATTCTTCCGTCGTCCAGCTAAAGGTATGGCTTAATCTTACCTACTCTGTGTCTGTTATAGGAAGAACATGTGTTAGCATGGTACACAATGATGTAAGAGATATAGAACAAAATAATCTATACAGAGTTTTAATGATATCTCTAGGGATTATGTGATATGAGGCTTCTTTGTTATGTTGACTAATAGGAAGTGTTGTATTTTATTTTAGGGAAGTTAACACACGTGATGATGAATGCAGTGAAGCCACCGAACCATTCAGCTGATAAAAAATATATGTGCAGTTGTAAACGAGCCCATGTTTCAAAAATTAAACTCTTCAAGAGCAACGGTGACAACTTTAAGAGCACTGGCTCTCCTACTCATGGGTTTCTTGTAAAGTGGGATGTGTCAACCGTGTTTCAACTCATTGTTGATCAGCCGTTTCAAGGTCCGTTAGAACCATTTCTGATCAAAGTGGAAGGTACAGACGAAAACGGTGCTCATTTCCAGCGTGTTTCCAGAACTATAATTCCTAGTCAGGCTGTACCGCCTGTTTATCTGTCTATTAACCACACCACGTATTGGCAAGATGAAGGCAAACCACTTGGATTACCTTGTCATCACCATATGGATGAGTCGACCACAGTGATATGGAGGAAATTAGAAGGAGCAATTCCTGTTGTATTGGAAGGATCGAGATATAGGACGACAGGTGATGGACGTCTTTACATTAGCGACACAACAAGACATGATGCAGGTCAATATCAGTGCCAAGTAAGCAATTTAGAAGGACACGCGTGTGGACAAGTATTAGAAGTGAACATTGCAAGTAGGCAACATATTATTGGCTAACAGTCATGTTGTATACATCATTCAATGATTTGCAATTGTAGCGGTTCCTGTCATAGTAGAAGGTCCTCAAAATGTCGTTACTGCTTCAGGGACTGCAGTCAAGTTCTCTTGTCGTGTTCAAGGAATACCTGTGCCCAATATCACGTGGTTGGTTCGTAACAGATTGGTTTCGTCCAAACAACTGTTGACTGAAAAAGACGTGATTAATGGGGACACAACAATTAGCTTTTTTGATATATCAAATGTGACACCAAATGACGAAGGGTCGGTGGTCTGTATTGCTAGCAACACAGCTGGCACAAACAGAAAAACAGCCACGTTAGCCGTTCGAAGTTGGTTAAGTTGACTTTCTTGCCATAGACCATGAAAGTATTGATTTGCATGTTTTGATAGATGCTCCTCAAGTCTTTCTTTCTACTGATTCATTGCTTGTTCACGAGAATGAAACAGCACGCTTTGTTTGCAGAGCGGAGGGACTTCCTCTTCCTACAGTATCGTGGTATCATGGTGACATTCTAATGAAAGACAAAGTTTCAGGATCACAAGCACAAAAGGAATTGTCTTTCTTGCCTGCCAAGTTGTCAGACAGAGGAGATTATACGTGCAGAGGAATTAACACAGCAGGCATGGATGAGAAGAAGGCAAAACTGGACGTATTTTGTAAGATGGATTGCACATTACTGTAGGATTGCTTAGTGTGATGTGATGTTGTGCATTGGTGTGTCTACTAGTGGCTCCCATCATGTTACAGGCTCCCAATGATCAGACTGTGCTTGTTGCACAAACAACAAAGTTTCAATGTGTTGTCGATGGGAGTCCTAAGCCAAGGACATTATGGAAGCACAATGGAATTATGTTGAATGGCAATGGCAAGAAACCAGAGAACATTGAGTTTTTCGATGAAAGTGAAATTCTCGTTATACAAAATACTCAGTTGTCAGATGGAGGTGTTTACGAATGTATTGGGAGGAGTCCACTTGATCATGTTGAAGAGATTAAGAGAGCGGCTTTGTTGACTGTTATTGGTAAGTCTAACCAACTATTACATTGTCATTCTTGATGTCATTAACTGAACGCATTGATGTCAATATAGATCCTCCACTTGTAAGAGCACAGTTTTCATCGGTTTTTACTCTTTTGCATGAAGAGATTCGTTTGGTCTTTTTTATATCAGGCCATCCTTTTCCTTCTGTCTTTTATCATCACAACAAACAATCTTTACTGGAGGATCATCGTGTTGTTATACACACGAATGGTACGGTAGTAATCAAGAATGTCCATAGGAGTGACGCCGGTGATTACACATTACTGGCATCCAATCCTGGTGGAAACAGCAGTGCCACAATTAGACTCACAGTTTACTGTAAGACGACTTTAATAATTGTCAATAGTTTGTGTTGTTGCATGTGCTGACGTCTTTCTTGTAGTTCCACCACGCATAGTGTCTACTGTCAAAACGGTGAGTGGTCTTGAACACAGCAAAGTGTTGTTGCCTTGTGATTCACGCGGCCGTCCTTCACCGATTATTGGCTGGTTACGAAGAAATGTTACTATTCTGAATGATGAAAGGCATACAGTACAAGCAAACGGAACTCTTCTCATTGAGAAACTTGATATTCGTGACAGTGGCATGTACACTTGCATTGCTGAAAACAGTTATGGCTCTGCTTCACATTCAGTGTTTTTAGATGTTCACTGTAAGCTGACAATTTTGAGTGTGTTTGTTGATGGGACTTACTTGCTTTTGCTTGATATGTGTAGTCGGACCGTCTCTATCCGTTGTTCCGAGCACGCAATGGGTGATGGCTGGTGATGATGCGTCGTTTACTTGGAGAGTTGAAGGGAATCCCTTGCCAAGGGTCACGTGGCTGAAAGATGGAGAAAGGCTGAACGCTGGCGACGCTAGAGCAGTGACATCGCGGCTTGGTGGAGAACTTCATTTTAAGAACACTGCTACAAAAGCCAGCGGTGACTACACGTTAGTTGCATACAATAACGTGACGGATATGGGGCAAAACGTGATACTGGAAGTAAGGCAGTCTGTTCATCTTCTAGTTGTCGGTAAGTTTTTTAGATTGCAATTGTAGCACAGATCTATAAACAAGGTGATTCATGTTTAGTTCCACCGACTGCGTCTGCTTCTTCACCTGTTGTGGCAGTTGAAGGAAACGATAAGGTTGTTGAATGTACTTCGAGTGGTACTCCCATTCCTAATGTTCATTGGATGAAAGACAACCGGCTAGTTACAGACGATACCCTTGCATTCAATGCACTTCAGTTGAAATCAGTTGAAGTGGAAGATAGCGGTATGTATATCTGTATCGCCTCAAATGTTGGAGGAAACGCAACTGTATCAGTACAAATCGTCGTTCATTGTACGTTAACATGTTTATCTCCAACTATCATAGTAGAGATACTATTTTGTCTCTATTTTCTAGTTGCTCCTCGTGTGACGAGTTCAATGAAGGACACGAGAGTGTTGGCTGGTGGTAACATCACTTGGAGCTGCAAGGCGTTAGCTAATCCAACAGCAGTTATATCATGGGATAAGGATGGCCGTAACATTGTGCCCAGTGCTTCAGTGAAAGTATCAGATGATGGGACAGAGCTGTCATTGAGCAATGTTCAACCTCCTGATTCTGGGTTTTATCACTGCGTTGCTAAAAACTATGTTGCAGCCTCCTATAAGTCTGCGTCGTTGTTTGTAGTTGGTAAGTTTTATGTATTATTGTCTCATATCATCGACTTCTTGTGATTTAGAAATGTTGGTAATGTGGTGTGGTATATGTGTGTAGTGCCAGCTTTTATTGAACATGGTTCACGTGTGGTAGAAGGATTGGTGAGCAGGTCTGCAGTGCTGCCTTGTCGTGTGACAGGCTTACCCTTCCCAACCGTCAGATGGTTGCGTAATGGAAAGTTTGTTGATGATTCACTGTCAAGAAAATATAATCTCTTCTCGAATGGAAGCTTACAGATATTTCATTTAAGAAAGTCTGACGCTTCTGATTATCAATGTGTTGCTTCTAATGAAGGTGGAAAAGATTCGGTAACTGTTTCTTTGGACGTTCATTGTAAGAATTCGTTTACTTTTAAATTGTGTATTTTATGTGATGAAGTTTGTTGTTTAGTCGGCCCTGTCATCAAGCAGGCACAAAGAGTTCACGAAGTTCTAATTGAGCGCTCCGTTTCTTTCATGTGTGAGGCAACCGGCAATCCTCATCCAGTCATCGAGTGGTACCGGTATGGCAAAAGGGTATCTGTTGCCAGTTTGCACACTGACATATCACAGAACGGAAGCGTTCTCTCTTTGAAAAATGTACAAGAAAGAGATGGAGGGAATTACGTTTGCAGAGCAAAGAACACGGCATCAGACAACGGACGACATATCATACTGATTGATAGCGCTAACTTCAGCCTTTCTGTTATAGGTAAGACAGTAGGACGATTAATAGGACGTTTGATCAGTCATAACTCTACATGCTTTATTCCTCTAGTACCTCCTCGTGTTATGACTGCTCGTGAAGAGGTTATTGTGGAACAAGGAAAGAGTGAAGTGTTGGAATGTGATGTACGGGGAACACCATCACCATCTATTGTTTGGCTGAAGGACGGTGTACGCATAAGTGCGAGCGATCGAGTAGAAAGTGAAAGGCTGACAATAGAGTCTGCTCGTTTGGTCGATGATGGTGAATATACGTGTGTTGCCACCAACAAAGGTGGAAGCAGCAACATCACCATACGGCTAATTGTACACTGTAAGATAGTTATAAAGTGTATCAGTCATCTTGTTACGTTTGTAACGACCACTTGTGTTCCAGATGCTCCATCACTGACGAAAAGTCTTGATGACAAAGACGTTTTGGTACATAGCACTATCACTTGGTCTTGCTCGGCGTCTTCTCTTCCTGCAGCTACATTGTCTTGGGAGAAGGACGGCGTACCTCTTGTGTCGAACCATCGACTCTCGATATCGTCAGACGGTACACAACTGACTGTCTCTTCTGTGAAGACGAGAGATGCTGGGAGATACAACTGCATTGCAAGGAACTATTTGGGTGATGCAACTGCTTCTGCTCGTCTATTTGTGATCGGTAATAGTTGAAGACAAGTTAGTTTACTTTTCTACATTCATAATTGATATTTTGTATAATGTAGTACCTCCCAAGATTGTGTCTGCTGTTGACAAGGTCGAGGGTTTACTCAACAGTGTGGCATCCCTACCTTGTTCTGTGACTGGTATTCCATCTCCTCGAGTGCAGTGGCATCGTCTGCAGAGTTACATTACAGACGATGAGAAACACAGGACATTGTCTGACGGAACGTTAGAGATAAGAAAGTTGGAGCATGTCGACACTGGCAGCTACACATGTATCGCTTCAAACAGAGGAGGTTCCGATAGTAAAAATGTCACTGTGGATGTGCATTGTAAGTTGTATTTAATATTAATGTTTATACTGCCAGATGTAGCATTTATCTCCATTCTAGATGGTCCATCATTTGAACAGTCTCCAAAGGACTTGAAAATTATTGTTGGAAAGAACGCTTCATTTTCTTGTGTTGCTACCGCCAACCCTAACCCAACTATTAACTGGACTTTCGGGGGCCATCAACTACCGGGTGGTAATGACAGGATAGGAACTTCTGAAGGAGGCGGTAAACTGACAATCTCTAGTGTGGAGAGAGACGACGCAGGAAGTTATACGTGTAATGCTCACAATAACGTCAATGATCAAGGAAATTTGGTAACAAAGACGATCACGTCAACGGCCAAGTTAGTTGTCATTGGTAAGAGAAAGTTTTTTTATGCATTATGTCAGTTGCAGAATATTGGTAACGTGGTGTCGTATATGTGTGTAGTACCAGCTTTTATTGAACGTGGTTCACGTGTCATAGAAGGATTGTTGAGCAGGTCTGCGGTGCTGCCTTGTCGTGTGACAGGCTTACCCTTCCCGACCGTCAGATGGTTGCATAATGGAAAGCTCATTGATGATTCACTGTCAAGAAAATATAATCTCTTCTCTAATGGAAGCTTACAGATATTTCATTTAAGAAAGTCTGACGCTTCTGATTATCAATGTGTTGCTTCTAATGAAGGTGGAAAAGATTCGGTAACTGTTTCTTTGGACGTTCATTGTAAGAATTCGTTTACTTTATATCATTCTTATTGTTTGATGAAGTTTGTTGTTTAGTCGGCCCTGTCATCAAGCAGACACAGAGAGTTCACGAAGTTCTAATTGAGCGCTCCGTTTCTTTCATGTGTAAGGCAACCGGCAATCCTCATCCAGTCATCGAGTGGTACCGGTATGGCAAAAAGGTGTCTGTCGGCAGTTTGCGCACTGAAATATTGCAGAACGGAAGCGTTCTCTCATTGACAAATGTACAAGAAAGAGATGGAGGGGATTACGTTTGCAGAGCAAAGAACAGGGCATCAGACAACGGACGACATGTCGTACTGATTGATAGCGCTAACTTCAGCCTTTCTGTTATAGGTAAGGCAGTAGGACGATTAATAGGACGTTTGATCAGTCATAACTCTACATGCTTTATTTCTCTAGTACCTCCTCGTGTTATGACTGCTCGTGAAGAGGTTATTGTGGAACAAGGAAAGAGTGAAGTGTTGGTATGTGATGTACGGGGAACACCATCACCATCTATTGTTTGGCTGAAGGACGGTGTACGCATAAGTGCGAGCGATCGAGTAGAAAGTGAAAGGCTGACAATAGAGTCTGCTCGTTTGGTCGATGATGGTGAATATACGTGTGTTGCCACCAACAAAGGTGGAAGCAACAACATCACCATACGGCTAATTGTACACTGTAAGATAGTTATAAAGTGTATCAGTCATCTTGTTACGTTTGTAACGACCACTTGTGTTCCAGACTCTCCATCACTGACGAAAAGTCTTGATGACAAAGACGTTTTGGTACATAGCACTATCACTTGGTCTTGCTCGGCGTCTTCTCTTCCTGCAGCTACATTGTCTTGGGAGAAGGACGGCGTACCTCTTGTGTCGAACCATCGACTCTCGATATCGTCAGACGGTACACAACTGACTGTCTCTTCTGTGAAGACGAGAGATGCTGGGAGATACAACTGCATTGCAAGGAACTATTTGGGTGATGCAACTGCTTCTGCTCGTCTATTTGTGATCGGTAATAGTTGAAGACAAGTTAGTTTACTTTTCTACATTCATAATTGATATTTTGTATAATGTAGTACCTCCCAAGATTGTGTCTGCTGTTGACAAGGTCGAGGGTTTACTCAACAGTGTGGCATCCCTACCTTGTTCTGTGACTGGTATTCCATCTCCTCGAGTGCAGTGGCATCGTCTGCAGAGTTACATTACAGACGATGAGAAACACAGGACATTGTCTGACGGAACGTTAGAGATAAGAAAGTTGGAGCATGTCGACACTGGCAGCTACACATGTATCGCTTCAAACAGAGGAGGTTCCGATAGTAAAAATGTCACTGTGGATGTGCATTGTAAGTTGTATTTAATATTAATGTTTATACTGCCAGATGTAGCATTTATCTCCATTCTAGATGGTCCATCATTTGAACAGTCTCCAAAGGACTTGAAAATTATTGTTGGAAAGAACGCTTCATTTTCTTGTGTTGCTACCGCCAACCCTAACCCAACTATTAACTGGACTTTCGGGGGCCATCAACTACCGGGTGGTAATGACAGGATAGGAACTTCTGAAGGAGGCGGTAAACTGACAATCTCTAGTGTGGAGAGAGACGACGCAGGAAGTTATACGTGTAATGCTCACAATAACGTCAATGATCAAGGAAATTTGGTAACAAAGACGATCACGTCAACGGCCAAGTTAGTTGTCATTGGTAAGAGAAAGTTTTTTTATGCATTATGTCAGTTGCAGAATATTGGTAACGTGGTGTCGTATATGTGTGTAGTACCAGCTTTTATTGAACGTGGTTCACGTGTCATAGAAGGATTGTTGAGCAGGTCTGCGGTGCTGCCTTGTCGTGTGACAGGCTTACCCTTCCCGACCGTCAGATGGTTGCATAATGGAAAGCTCATTGATGATTCACTGTCAAGAAAATATAATCTCTTCTCTAATGGAAGCTTACAGATATTTCATTTAAGAAAGTCTGACGCTTCTGATTATCAATGTGTTGCTTCTAATGAAGGTGGAAAAGATTCGGTAACTGTTTCTTTGGACGTTCATTGTAAGAATTCGTTTACTTTATATCATTCTTATTGTTTGATGAAGTTTGTTGTTTAGTCGGCCCTGTCATCAAGCAGACACAGAGAGTTCACGAAGTTCTAATTGAGCGCTCCGTTTCTTTCATGTGTAAGGCAACCGGCAATCCTCATCCAGTCATCGAGTGGTACCGGTATGGCAAAAAGGTGTCTGTCGGCAGTTTGCGCACTGAAATATTGCAGAACGGAAGCGTTCTCTCATTGACAAATGTACAAGAAAGAGATGGAGGGGATTACGTTTGCAGAGCAAAGAACAGGGCATCAGACAACGGACGACATGTCGTACTGATTGATAGCGCTAACTTCAGCCTTTCTGTTATAGGTAAGGCAGTAGGACGATTAATAGGACGTTTGATCAGTCATAACTCTACATGCTTTATTTCTCTAGTACCTCCTCGTGTTATGACTGCTCGTGAAGAGGTTATTGTGGAACAAGGAAAGAGTGAAGTGTTGGTATGTGATGTACGGGGAACACCATCACCATCTATTGTTTGGCTGAAGGACGGTGTACGCATAAGTGCGAGCGATCGAGTAGAAAGTGAAAGGCTGACAATAGAGTCTGCTCGTTTGGTCGATGATGGTGAATATACGTGTGTTGCCACCAACAAAGGTGGAAGCAACAACATCACCATACAGCTAATTGTACATTGTAAGATAGTTATAAAGTGTATCAGTCATCTTGTTACGTTTGTAACGACCACTTGTGTTCCAGACTCTCCATCACTGACGAAAAGTCTTGATGACAAAGACGTTTTGGTACATAGCACTATCACTTGGTCTTGCTCGGCGTCTTCTCTTCCTGCAGCTACATTGTCTTGGGAGAAGGACGACGTACCTCTTGTGTCGAACCATCGACTCTCGATATCGTCGGATGGTACACAACTGACTGTCTCTTCTGTGAAGACGAGAGATGCTGGGAGATACAACTGCATTGCTAGGAACTATTTGGGTGATGCAACTGCTTCTGCTCATCTATTTGTGATCGGTAATAGTCGAAGATAAGTTAGTTGCTTTCCTATTTCATAATTGCTATTTTGTATAATGTAGTACCTCCCAAGATTGTGTCTGCTGTTGACAAGGTCGAGGGTTTACTTGACAGTGTGGCATCCCTACCTTGTTCTGTGACTGGTATTCCATCTCCTCATGTGCAGTGGCATCGTCTGCAGAGTTACATTACAGACGATGAGAAACACAGGACATTGTCTGACGGAACGTTAGAGATAAGAAAGTTGGAGCGTTTTGACGCTGGCAGCTACACATGTATCGCTTCAAACAGAGGAGGTTCTGATAGTAAAAACGTCACTGTGGATGTGCATTGTAAGTTGTATTTAATATTTATATTTATATACTGCCAGATGTAGCATTTACTTTTATTCAGATGGTCCGTCGTTTGAACAGTCTCCAAGTGACCTGGAAATTATTGTTGGAAAGAACGCTTTATTTTCTTGTGTTGCTACCGCCAACCCTAACCCAACTATTAACTGGACTTTCGGGGGCCATCAACTACCGGGTGGTAATGACAGGATAGGAACTTCTGAAGGAGGCGGTAAACTGACAATCTCTAGTGTGAAGATAGACGACGCAGGAAGTTACACGTGTAATGCTCACAATAAAGTTAATGATCAAGGAAATTTGGTAACAAAGACGGTCACGTCAACAGCCAAACTAGTTGTCATTGGTAAGGAACTTCTATGTTGCGTAATATCTCTGCAACAGTTTTATAGTACATTTGTTACGTGTGTGTGTGTGTGTGTGTGTGTGTGTGTGTGTGTGTGTGTGTGTGTGTGTGTGTGTGTGTGTGTGTGTGAGTGTGTGTGTGTGTGTGTGTGTGTGTGTGTGTGTGTGTGTGTGTGTGTGTGTGTGTCAGTAGGAGTAGGAGTTTCTTTTAGTTGTAGTAGGTCGTTCAGTTGTAAGTGTTTTCTACTCAGACGTTCCCTTTCGTACACACTCACCATATTACTGTTTTCCAGTTCCACCTTCTATCACATCAACTGATTCTGTTGTTCATCAACTGGCTGGATACATTGCAAGCCTGCCTTGTGTGACTGCCGGTGATCCTATCCCTACAGTTCAGTGGCAAAAGGTTAACAAGAAGAACATGTCAACTACTTCACGAATGGAAATTCTTTCATCCGGATCACTGCTTATACGCCATGTAGGTGACACAGATGCTGGCATGTACCGTTGTGTTGCCACCAATAAGGGAGGATCTGCTACTCTCGACGTCCTATTGGACGTGCAATGTAAGAGCTCACTCATTGTTAAATTGATTAATTTGTAGTTGTACTATTGTATTATTGATTGCTTTAGTTGAGCCTGTCATTGCAAACCGTCCTCTTACTCAAACGGTTAATTATGGATCTCCCGTCACGTTTTCCTGTGCTGTGACGGGAAATCCGAAACCAGACATCACGTGGCTCTACAGAGACGTTCTCATCAGCACTAGTGACAGATATTCAGTAAACGATGGGACGCTAACCGTACTAGCCAGCAGTCTTGCTGATATCGGCTCTTATACTTGCCGTGCTAGTAATATTGTTAGCAATGGAACACAACTTGTTCACTTATCAGTCAACGCATCGGCTCATCTCACTGTTGTAGGTACGCCAATATGTTAGATACTATTGACTATTAATTAAGGCAACGTATCGAGTGATGTTATGCTTTAGACTCTGGATACCTTGCATTTATGATTTTATGTTGATTGTTGTAGACAATCGTGATATTGTACCGAAGACTTTTACAAATAAGAACATTGTGAGAGTGGAGAAGGGAAAGGATGCGTTTCTACACTGTAACGCAACAGGAAGACCGAGTCCCGTCTTCTCGTGGAAAAAAGATGGAAGGGATGTCGGAAACGGGAGGCGACAGGAGATACCATTTGAGGGATTGAAAGTGACGCGTACACGAGTGACAGATGCCGGCACTTATATGTGCATAGGAAGTAATGACGCTGGAAGCTCGAATGTCACCATAGTGTTGGATATTCTTTGTAAGTTGACTTACACACACACACACACACACACACACACACACACACACACACACACACACACACACACACACACACACACGCACACACACACACACACACACACACACACACACACACACACACACACACACACTGTGCGCGTTTGTACTCGAACTCATGAAATTTTAAACGACTCTAGGTCGTCCGTCGATCAAGAATATATCAGAAAGCGATTGGCATATGAAGAATTCTCGGGTTCTTCTTTATTGTGAAGCAGACGGCAATCCTCCTCCTCTTATCACTTGGTCTTGGAAGAAAGGACGCACCATTACCAACTCTACAAAGGGAATGAGCGTTCTTCAAGGTGGACGTTTCCTTGTATTGGAGAGAATGAAAGCTCGATATTCTAGTCGATATACTTGTACTGCATCCAACATAGTAGGAGCACGGAAGGAAGTTGTGCAAACGTTGATGATGGGTAATGAAAAGAAGGAGAGCATATGTAACGAGCATTATTCATCTATTTTCTGTGATTATAGAGCGTCCTACCGTTAGTGTTCTTGACAAAGTGACGGTGAAGGAAAATACTGCTGTACGTTTGCCTTGCAACGTCACCGGCAGTCCGGAACCCGAGATAAGGTGGATGAGAATGAAAGACGGCGTTTACTTGCCAGAGCATTCGGTCCGGTCTGACGGTGTGCTCGAGATAGAGAAAGCATCGAGGTCGTGGACAGGTAACTACGCGTGCGAAGCGCACAATCGAGCAGGAAAAAGAAGAAAAGAAACGAAACTGGACGTTCTGTGTAAGAAATTGTTGCTTCTACCGAGTGTGTTTGCATGGTGTTGATGTATTATACTTTTGTGTTTCTAGATCCTCCTCGTATTGTCACGGGACCGGGAAGAGTCGAGGTACCGGTCGATCGTCGAGGCAATGTGTTGCGCAAGAACGTCGAACTCTCTTGTATCGCCGATGGCAACGAGACTCCTACTATTACTTGGTTCTATCGGAACGCTCCTCTGGAACCTGGACCTATGATATGGCAAATAGAAGGACTCGATTACGTTCCTGTGGCGACTATTTCTAATGATAAAAACCGATCTTTGCTAACGATAGAAGATGTTCACGAGCTCGTGCTACACGAGTATGCGTGCAGGGCAGAAAACAGTCAGGGAATTGACGTGGCGTACGGCAGACTCGTCAAGAGGTCAAACTCTTAGTTGGAGTCGAGAGAAAAAGGAAGGAAGAATGCTCAACGACTTGCTCTTAGATACTTTGTCACATTACATGCATGGACTTGTAGCTATAGTAGAGACACAAACATTCTGATATCGTAAAGTTGTAGTAATTAGGTAGCACCGTACAACGTTTCTACTTTTGATGACTGTAATTTACTGACTATAGTTGTATTTAACTAATTAAAGTTAGTTGGGATCATACTAAAGAAAATTTATCACGTGCCACCGTCCACTGCATGGAACGCCGCTAGGACCAATACCGCGGGGACTCGGACGGTCCCTATACTTATACAATGGACGGTCCCTCTATTGTCTAGAGTCAGGGACTTTGAACAGTCCCTCTATTGTCTATAGTCAGGGGCTTTGAACGGTCTCTATTGCATCAGCCAAACCGCCTACCAGTTTCTGAAACCCTTGCAGTGTAGAGATACTATATAAGTGAAAAAACTCTAGAACGTTATTCGATCTCGGTTCGTTATTAGCAGTTGTGGTGATGGCTCACATTATCAGAGAAGCTATGAGTGACACTCACGATTTGGATCCAGCCAACATTCCCGATCAGTATCGTTATCAGAACGTGTACGGTCGTGGCACTGTGCACTGCGGAGCCTGCTTTCATTCATGGTCAAGCTACATATCGTGGATCACAGTGGATTTGAAAAAGTGTCGACTCGCACGTCGATTTCAGCAGAAGTGTCAGTCATGTGAAACAGCCAATACTCCTTATTTCAAGACAGAAGAACTTGAACGTATGATTAAACTGACCATTGCAAGAGTAATCAGTCTCATGAACGGAACATACGACAACACGGGAACAGATGATCTAAACGACACACAGCTGGATGCACCTCACGACAGCGATCGTTGTGAAAAGTGTGAATACGGTGAAGGTAGACCATGCTACGAATGATCTACCGACGTTAGCGGGTCAGCTCAGCAGTACATTGTCTACTATAAGAATTTTATATTTTTGTGTGGTAGATCTACTCGTGTAGATATCATAACCCAGAAGAGTATATGTCATTTGCTGTTCTAAATTTACTATATTTTTCAGCAGTGAATAGTATTCTAGCTACTACAGTGTACGTTACATTGTACGATGCTTGAACTTTCTGAAGCAGTTTCTTCTGTATTTCTACTGCTAGTATTCTAGTATCAATTGAATAAATGCACACAAGCAGAGTTTCACACTCAGTTCTATTTATGGTTCTTGTTATGCCGTCATCGTTTCACGTGATGTGACTCTAATACGGGTTATGTTTCAGATTACACAGAACAATGCAGTTTATTAGTCATGCGATTTTCGTTGCTTTTTATTTTGGAAATGCGGTAGATGCGTTTGGATACATACCAAAGGTGAGTTATGCCACTGCTTCACCTCAAAGCGACTTGATAGCTAATTCGAACAAACTAGACCTGTTGCGTAACGGTATTACATCATGGGCAACTAGTTCTAGTAGCTTAGCTAGACAAGATTACATGCGTATGCTAGGCAATTATTTTATGATTTTTAAGGATGCAGTCCCTCTTCACGTGATCTCTCGGATGCCTCATAATTATCTCCACAGAAGTTCTCTACCAAACGAATTCGACTGGAAATCTCTCAATGGCACTGTTTACGTTACGAGGGTAGGAAATCAACTGCAGCCCAAACCATGTGGATCGTGTTGGTAAGGATATATGGCGTATACTAGACTTAAATTTGTGCTTTAATTAATTAATTAATA
This sequence comes from Corticium candelabrum, assembly GCF_963422355.1. NCBI lineage: Eukaryota > Metazoa > Porifera > Homoscleromorpha > Homosclerophorida > Plakinidae > Corticium > Corticium candelabrum. The sequence goes on along the minus strand of NC_085099.1, from coordinate 508,297 downwards.
TGTCTCCGATAAGTAAGAAATAATTTTTAATAAAGTAAGAATGTGAAATAAGATGATGTGTACAGAAACATGGACAACAAATATAATAATATAATATACTGCTCTCTATCACTCACTGGAATGTTGCTGTCATTAATATGGGTTTCCAGTATAGTACCAGCATCATTGTGATAGGCTTGTGGAGATGAATGACAGTACCATTTTGACTCAATTAGGGTAGCTGCAGATGAAATACCAGTACATTACGATGTGGGATATAGCCATCCCTACTTCTAAGAAGATTAGGGGCCAAATAAGAAGACAAAAACTTGTATTCTTATTGATATATGTCACAGGGCGTAGCATAGCATGGGCTAGACTGGGCTTTAGCCCCGTCATTTGTAGGCATGGTGATAAAAATTGTGGACTGGAAAGTGTGAGGATCAAAGCTGTATATAGTATATACACCACCCTTTTTTCCAGTCTAGATCTGCCACTGATTCTACCCTATCAGTCAATTAGAAGCCAATAAAAGTGGGCATGTTTCGTAGCATCGTGAAGTTTATCTTCCTCCCCATTCCTAGAGGTCATGCTACGTCCTGATATCAGCTGTGCTGCTGATGGTAAAGTCACCAGGAAACATGCTGAGAAGTTGACAAAGTACAACAACTTGCTGGTGGAAATAGTAGAAGCTGCATGTAGTAGTGTCGGACACGAGTTGTTCCAATGGCGTTGAGAGCATTGGACGCAGTACTGCAGGTCTACTGCTTGACAGGTGGCTAGACATTATTCCAGGTCATCACAATCTGCAGCATACATGTACATAATCAGTGCTTTTTTGTCCACTTGGACTCTACATAATGTTTTGTCTATGTCTTGATAGCCATGATTATTTAGTTCCTACAGAAACCTTACAAACCAGACTGATCTGGTTGAGCATGACATAATAATAATAATAGCTGGATTGCTATACCCTATTATTAAAGTCTATGTAAGCTTACATGTATACAAAACAATAGAACTGCATTTTGTTATCTTTTGTACATCTCGGGCTCATGGTGCAACAGGAGCATTGTCGGATCGTTTCAAAATTGCATTGAAAGCGTCTGTGTCTGATATAAATCTGTCTCCTCAAGGTGTTTCAATGGTGCTTATGGATAAGTGATATATAAGTAAATTGTAAATTTGTATGCCATCGTTTTACTAAATTGTGGACCAGTGGAAAAGTTTGGCTTATGCAGTCGTGGTAAGCAAATGTGGTATATGTACTATGTAGAGTGATCAAACATTGTAGAAATGAGTATTAACGTTGTTTGTGAATGGTTTATACTGTTTGTGTATTTTAGTGATTTAATTTAGTGCTGCAAGTGATATACATGTACAGTGCAGTAGTGTAGTGTGCTCAAAAGCATTTCTAATTTATTTCTTTTTATTATTGGATTTTAATATATAATGTATCATATGATGTTGTGCAGTATTGTCTTCTGGGTTTGTTTTGCAAAGATTTATCTCTAGATAGATTTGCTATGGCATAATAATTATTGATTTTGTGAGTTTGTGACTTCATTTTGCAGGTGATCATGTTGCTGCATACAAGTTTATTTATGAAAATGGTATAACCGATGAAACGTAGGTTGACCTTGCATTTGTTTGCTGTATGTGTAATTTTATGTATTTTTGTACTGTAGATGTGTACCTTATGAGTCTGTGGATCAGACTAATTGGGCTGAAATTCCATGCACGGACAGAATGTGTCGTACATGTGGTATGTCAGTCACACAAATTGTCTTGTTTATGTGTATATGTGCAGTGTACTTTGTACGGTATGATAGACACGGTAATTGCTACTTCATAAAAGGAATAAAATATGAAATATCAGAATATAGTCAGGCATTATGAATTGGTACAGTAGCAGCACTTGTTAAGTACGTTGTGTTGAGACAGGTACGGTGACTGGTGAGGATCAGATGATGGCAGAAATATATGCTCGAGGGTAACTCTCTTATGACAGTAGGATAGAACACACACACACACACACACACACACACACACACACACACACACACACACACACACACACACACACACACACACACACACACACACACACACACACACACACACACACACACACCACACCACACACACACACTCACACACGCACACACGCACACACCACACACACACACACACACACACACACACACACACACACACACACACACACACACACACACACACACACACACACACTACGAGCGTTTGTACTCCAACTCATGAAATTTTAAAAGATTGTAAGTCGTCCGTCAATCGAGAGTATAACAAAAAGCGGTTGGCATATGAAGAATTCTCGGGTTCTTCTTTATTGTGAAGCAGAAGGCAATCCTCCTCCTCTTATCACTTGGTCTTGGAAGAAAGGACGCACCATTACCAACTGTACGAAGAGAATGAGCGTTCTTCAGGGTGGACGTTTCCTTGTAGTGGAGAGAATGAAAGCTGATATTCTAGTCGATATACTTGTACTGCATCCAACATAGTAGGAGCACGGAAGGAAGTTGTGCAAACGTTGATGATGGGTAATGAAAAGAAGGAGAGCATATGTAACGAGCATTATTCATCTATTTTCTGTGATTATAGAGCGTCCTACCGTTAGTGTACTTGACAAAGTGACGGTGAAGGAAAATACTGCTGTACGTTTGCCTTGCAACGTCACCGGCAGTCCGGAACCCGAGATAAGGTGGATGAGAATGAAAGACGGCGTTTACTTGCCAGAGCATTCGGTCCGGTCTGACGGTGTGCTCGAGATAGAGAAAGCATCGAGGTCGTGGACAGGTAACTACGCGTGCGAAGCGCACAATCGAGCAGGAAAAAGAAGAAAAGAAACGAAACTGGACGTTCTGTGTAAGAAGTTGTTGCTTCTACCGAGTGTGTTTGCATGGTGTTGATGTATTATACTTTTGTGTTTCTAGATCCTCCTCGTATTGTCACGGGACCGGGAAGAGTCGAGGTACCGGTCGATCGTCGAGGCAATGTGTTGCGCAAGAACGTCGAACTCTCTTGTATCGCCGATGGCAACGAGACTCCTACTATTACTTGGTTCTATCGGAACGCTCCTCTGGAACCTGGACCTATGATATGGCAAATAGAAGGACTCGATTACGTTCCTGTGGCGACTATTTCTAATGATAAAAACCGATCTTTGCTAACGATAGAAGATGTTCACGAGCTCGTGCTACACGAGTATGCGTGCAGGGCAGAAAACAGTCAGGGAATTGACGTGGCGTACGGCAGACTCGTCAAGAGGTCAAACTCTTAGTTGGAGTCGAGAGAAAAAGGAAGGAAGAATGCTCAACGACTTGCTCTTAGATACTTTGTCACATTACATGCATGGACTTGTAGCTATAGTAGAGACACAAACATTCTGATATCGTAAAGTTGTAGTAATTAGGTAGCACCGTACAACGTTTCTACTTTTGATGACTGTAATTTACTGACTATAGTTGTATTTAACTAATTAAAGTTAGTTGGGATCATACTAAAGAAAATTTATCACGTGCCACCGTCCACTGCATGGAACGCCGCTAGGACCAATACCGCGGGGACTCGGACGGTCCCTATACTTATACAATGGACGGTCCCTCTATTGTCTAGAGTCAGGGACTTTGAACGGTCTCTATTGCATAATCCAAACAACCCACCAGTTTCTGGAACCTTCGCAGTGTAGCGATACTATATAAGTGAAAACTCTAGGACGTTATTCAATCGCTCTCGGTTCGTTATTAGCAGTTGTGGCGATGGCTCGCATTATCAGAGAAGCTATGAGTGACACTCACAATTTGGATCCAGCCAACATTTCCAATCAGTATCGTTATCAGAACGTGTACGGTCATGGCACAGTGCGCTGCAAAACCTGCTCTCATTCATGGTCAAGCTACATATCGTGGATCAAAGTGGATTTGAAAAAGTGTCGACTCGCACATCGATTTCAGCAGAAGTGTCAGTCATGTGAAACAGCCAATACTCCTGCTTTCAAGACAGAAGAACTTGAACGTATGATTAAACTGACCATTGCAAGAGTAATCAGTCTCATGAACGGAACGTACGACAACACGGGAACAAATAATCTAAACGACAGACAGTTGGATGCACCTCACGACAGCGATCGTTGTGAAAAGTGTGCATACGGTAAAGGTAGACCATGCTACGAATGATCTACCGACGTTAGCGGGTCAGCCCAACAGTACATTGTCTACCATGAGGATTTTATGTTTTGTGTGGTAGATCTACTCGTGTAGATATCATAACCCAGAAGAGTATATGTCATTTGCTGTTCTAAATTTACTATATTTTTCAGCAGTGAATAGTATTCTAGCTACTACAGTGTACGTTACATTGTACGATACTTGAACTTTCTGAAGCAGTTTCTTCTGTATTTCTACTGCTAGTATTCTAGTATCAATTGAATAAATGCACACAAGCAGAGTTTCACACTCAGTTCTATTTATGGTTCTTGTTATGCCGTCATCGTTTCACGTGATGTGACTCTAATACGGGTTATGTTTCAGATTACACAGAACAATGCAGTTTATTAGTCATGCGATTTTCGTTGCTTTTTATTTTGGAAATGCGGTAGATGCGTTTGGATACATACCATCAAAGGTGAGTTATGCCACTGCTTCACCTCAAAGCGACTTGATAGCTAATTCGAACAAACTAGACCTGTTGCGTAACGGTATTACATCATGGGCAACTAGTTCTAGTAGCTTAGCTAAACAAGATTACATGCGTATGCTAGGCAATTATTTTATGATTTTAATTAAAGGATGCAGTCCCTCTTCACGTGATCTCTCGGATGCCTCATAATTATCTCCACAGAAGTTCTCTACCGAACGAATTCGACTGGAAATCTCTCAATGGCACTGTTTACGTTACGAGGGTAGGAAATCAACTGCAGCCCAAACCATGTGGATCGTGTTGGTAAGGATATATGGCGTATAATAGACTTATATTTGTGCTTTAATTAATTAATTAATGTCTGTTGAGTAAGAAATAATTTTTAATAAAGTAAGAATGTGAAATAAGATGATGTATACAGAAACACGGACAACAAATATGATATACTGTTCTCTATCACTCACTGGAATGTTTGCTGTCATTAATATGGGTTTCCAGTATAGTACCAGCATCATTGTGATAGGCTTGTGGAGACGAATGACAGTACCCTTTTGAACCGTGCCTTAATTAGGGTAGGTGCAGATGAAATACCAGTACATTATGATGTGGGATATAGCCATCCCTACTTCTAAGAAGATTAAGGGCCAAATAAGACGACAGAAACTTGTATTCTTATTGATATATATCACAGGGCGTAGCATAGCATGGGCTAGACCACGCTTTAGCCCCGTCATTTGTAGGCATGGTGATAAAAATTGTGGACTGGAAAGTGTGAGGATCAAAGCTGTATATAGTATATACACCATTCTTTTTCTAGTCTAGATATGCCACTGATTCTACCCTATCAGTCAATTAATAGCCAATAAAAGTGGGCATGTTTCATAGCATCGTGAAGTTTATCCCCCCCCCCATTCCTAGAGGTCATGCTACGTCCTGATATCAGCTGTGCTGCTGATGGTAAAGTCACCAGGAAATATGCTGAGAAGTTGACAAAGTACAACAACTTGCAGGTAGAGATAATATAAGCTGCATGTAGTAGTGTTGGACACGAGTTATTCCAACGGCATTGAGAGCATTGGGCACAGTACTGCAGGTCTACTGCTTGACAGGTGGCTAGACATTATTCCAGGTCATCACAATCTGCAGCATGCATGTACATAATCAGTGCTTTTTTATCCACTTGGATTCTACATAAAGTTGTGTCTATGTCTTGATAGCCATGATTATTTAGTTCCTACAGAAACCTTACAAACCAGACTGATCTGGTTGAGCATGACATAATAATAATAATAGCTAGATTGTTATACCCTATTATTAAAGTCTATGTAAGCTTACATGTATACAAAACAATAGAACTGCATTTTGTTACCTTTTGTACATCTAGGGCTCATGGTGCAACAGGAGCATTGTCAGATCGTTTCAAAATTGCAATGAAAGCGTCTGTGCCTGATATAAATCTTTCTCCTCAAGGTGTTTCAATGGTGCTTATAGACAAGTGATTTAAATGTAAATGGTAAATTTGTATGTCATAGTTTTACTAAATTGTGGACCAGTGGAAAAGTTTGGCTCATGCAGTGGTGGTAAGCAAATGTGGTATATGTTCTATGTAGAGTGATCGAACATTGTAGAAATGAGTATTAACGTTGTTTGTGAATGGTTTATACTGTTTGTGTATTTTAGTGATTTAATTTAGTGCTGCAAGTGACATACATGTACAGTGCAGTAGTGTAGTGTGCTCAAAAGCATTTTTAATTTCTTTTTATTATTGGATTTTAATATATAATGTATTATATGATGTTGTGCAGTATTGTCTTCTGGGTTTGTTTCGCAAAGGTTTATCTCTAGATAGATTTGCTATGGCATAATAATTATTGATTTTGTGAGTTTGTAACTTCATTTTGCAGGTGATCATGTTGCTGCATACAAGTTTATTTATGAAAATGGTATAACCGATGAAACGTAGGTTGACCTTGCATTTTGTTTGCTGTATGTGTAATTTTATGTATTTTTGTACTGTAGATGTGTACCTTATGAGTCTGTGGATCAGACTAATTGGGCTGAAATTCCATGCAAGGACAGAATGTGTCGTACATGTGACATGTCAGTCACACAAATTGTTTTGTTTATGTTTATATGTGCAGTTTACTTTGTACGGTATGATAGACACGGTAATTGCTACTTCATAAAAGGAATAAAATATGAAATATCAGAATATGGTCAGGCATTATGAATTGGTACAGTAGCAGCACTTGTTAAGTACGTTGTGTTGAGACAGGTACGGTGACTGGTGAGGATCAGATGATGGCAGAAATATATGCTCGAGGGTAACTCTCTTATGACAGTAGGATAGAACACACACACACACACACACACACACACACACACACACACACACACACACACACACACACACACACACACACTCACACCACACACACACACACACACACACACACGGCTGTATTTTATTGTATTGAATGTTTACTGTTGGCAGGCCTATTGCTTGTCTAATGTATGCACACACCTCTGCATTTCAAAACTACACTGGAGGAATCATTGATGGTATGTGTATGCTCACTTACTCTGTTCCTTGTGATTTGTAATGTGTAGGTGTGATGATGTATAACAGATTCAGATCATTACAATAACTCTATTACTCATGTAGTTGCCGTTACTGGATGGGGTACAGATGAGGTCAGTATACAGAGTAGTTAATTAGGTCATTAAGTGGCATGGAATGGACAGTTAGATTTCTGTTCACACTCATTTGCACTGATTCTGTCATTGTACATACAGCAATCTGGTCTTCCTTTCTGGAGTGTTCGCAACTCATTCGGAACTCACTGGGGTGAAGTAGGCTGGTTTAAGCTTAGAAGAGGTACACATGCCATTAGATGGACACACTTCCATAGCAATTTGTATTATTGTATGTATTACTCTATTATGCAGGAACCAATTGCTTGAACATCGAGTCCCATGTTTGCTCGTGGGCTGTTCCCAAACTGTAGCATTTTGGTTGTGACCATTTTGATAACTTCTGCAGTAGCAGTGAGTATGTTTTTGTTGTAGTTAGAAGTGTTTATATGTGGAAGTTACATGCCACTATGTCTAGATGGTATGTTGATGAGTATTGGATATGGACTGCTTCATATTTGCATCTTTTACATTATCATGTTCATTTAGTCAAGTGAGTGTAGATTAAATTGTATAAGAAACTTGCATGATGTGTGTGTGTGTGTGTGTGTACACTGTAACTGAAAGCTACTCGACTTGTCTTAAAATCAATATTCTATTCGTAAATTTTGTCCTTGCACAACATGTGTGATGAGAACAGTCTCTAGAATACACTATTACACTAGTACAGTATAATAAACCAATTGCTAGTCAACACGATACTCGCTGCAACAGTAATCATTGCTATTGGGCTACATATGAGACGCTGTTAATTAATTAAGTTACTTACCTGCTGCTTTCAATAAATCAATTTTGCCAGACTATTTTTACCAGTAGGTGTGAGTTGTAAGATGCGATATTGAATGGTACACCGAGCTTACACAGAATAACTACCTACGGGTAGTCATATTTCCAGTAACTAAATTTTAGGACAAACCATTCCACCAAAGAAGTATATCCGCGCAATGAGTTATCCGGGTAAGTGTTGGAAAATTTGGAATCAATTGAGTAAGCGCACGACATCATAGCCTCGGTATTCCAGACTGCTTTCTGCACGTGATGGGAGGGAAGGGTGGGAGGAGAGAAGAAAGCAGTCTGGGGACAGCTCTATTGTAAGTGACTTCGGAAGAGGCGCGACTGCTCAAGTTCAGAAACATCCGCTCCAATCAAAACCACCGCTAAAAAAAAACGGCCAATCGGCGCTGTAGACAACTGTTGACGTCAATGAGTAATTTGTAATTACCTAGAAGCGATTCTCAGACGACTGTAATAGCACAGTGGGGTGCAGCTTCTTCTCTCCTCCCACTCTCCCCTCCCATCACGTGCAGAAAGCAGTCTGGAATACCGAGGCTAACGACA